>NC_056688.1:11907500-12160000 GCF_018350215.1 Panthera leo
CCCATTAAGTGTCCGACTTCAGCTCAGGTCATGATCTCACAGTTTGTGAGTTCGGGCCTCGCATCGGGCTCTGTGCTGACAGCTCAGAGCCTGGAGCCTGCTTCGGATTCTGTGTCTCCCTCTCTCCCTGCCCCTCCCCTACTTGTGCACTCTCTCTCCGTCTCTTTCTCAAATATAAACATTAAAAAAATTTTTTTTTTAATTTATAAAATAAATTAATCAAGAATGTTGCTTTTGGTATGGAGGATTAAGGTCTTATCAAATCTGCTGTCTAACAGATAACAGTTACAAAGTCTGGACAAAATAAAAAGTACCTGAAGTATCTGGAGCTTGAATAGAGGTTTCAAGAGGGAGTCGTACCGTGGCAGAAAGGTCCGAAGAGGGGTGTGTGCCCCAGTATTTCAGCTTTACTCAGATAACGGACCATAGTCACAGCATGACACGCGGTGGTTGAAGTGCTAGTGGAAAACCAACCAGGCTTCTGGCCTGAGGAACCAAAAACTAGAGTTTAGGACAAACATGGCAACCCAAAAGAAAGGGAGGGAATTGTGAAGAGGAGAAAGGTAGAGAAAAAGATCCCCAGGCTTTTGTGCAGAGTCTAACCACGTCTCTGGCTGACCCTTCCACCAGCCACAAAGCACCTCAAAAAGGACAGAAGAAATCAGATGAGCTTTGAGCTGTTGCCTGTGTCCAAAAGAGACAGTTTGCAGTTTGAGTCTCACCAAATTAATTCACTGCCAAAGCACAAAAACATCAACATTCATTGGAGAAAGAGGTTACACACACACACACACACACACACACACACACACACACACACACACAAACACCCTCTCCATCCTTTAGACAGAGAATTGAGAGTCTCGGTAAAACATAATATATAAGGGGGCACCTGGGTGGCTCAGTTGGTTAAACGTCTGACTTCAGGTCAGGTCATGATGTCACAGTTCATGGGTTCAAGCCCTGCATCGGGCTCTGTGCTGACAGCTTGGAGCCTGGAGCCTGCTTCCAATTCTGTGTCTCCCTCTCTCTATATCCCAACCCTCCCTCTCTCTTGCTCTCTCTCTCTTTCTCAAAAAAATAAAAAAACATTAAAAACAAACATAATATGTAGGAATACAATCCCAAATTACTCGATATATAAAGAACCAGGAAAATATGACCTCTTACCAAGAGAAAAGACAGGCCAGATGAAGATGTTAGAATCCATTAGACAAGAACATTAAAGTGTCTGTGATAACTAAGCTCTGTGAAGTAAAGGAAACCATACTTGTAGTAAGCAAAATGGAAGAACCTCCACAGATAATTATAAAACATAATAACAAAATGAAAAAAAAATCAAGCTTAAACATTCAGTATTTGAAATGAAAAAGTCATTGACTTGGCTTTATAGTAGGGTACGTATTGTGTAAAGGAAAAGTATTTAGATGTAACACATGACACAACGGAGCATGGTGATGGCAGGGGCCAGTAAATGGAACCAAATGATTGCATGGTAACTACATTTGATGGGAAAGTGCTGTAGTAACTTGAAAAGTAGACTGTGTGAACAATGTTTATTTTAATTTCTAGTATAACCACTAAAAAAAGTTGTGCAAAAAGTATAGCTCAAAAGCCAATAGGTAATCTTTATTAAAAACCAAAAAAATCCAGGGGTGCCTGGGTGGCCTATTCGGTTAAGCATCCAACTTCAGCTCAGGTCATGATCTCATGGTTTGTGAGTTTGAGACCTGTGTCAGGTTCTGTGCTGATAGCTTGGAGCCTGGAGCCTGCTTCAGATTCTTTGTCGCCCATTCTGCCCTCCCTCCCTTGCTCATGCTCTGTCTCTCTCTCTATATATCTATTTAAAGAATAAATAAACATTTAAAATTTTTAAAAAGTTAAAATCCAAAAGTAGGCAGAAAAGGAGGAGTTTTTTTTTAAAAAAAGAATATAAAATACAAATAATAAAATGGGTAACTTAAATCCAAACGTATCAAAAACTACTTTAAATATTAGTGGATCAAATATTCCAATTAAAAGGCAGAAATTAACAAAATGAAATGAAAAAGAAGACCCAAATATGCTATATGTAAGAGATGTGCTTTAAATATAAACACACATGTAGGCTGAAAGCAAGTAGATGGAAAGAGAAGACATACCATGTGCCATGGACTGAATGTTTGTTTCCACCACCCCCCCCCCATTCATATATTGAAATCTTAACCCCCAATTAGGAAGTGAGGCCTTCTGGGGGGTGATTAGGTCATGAAGGTGGAGCCCTCATGATGAAATTAATGCCCTTATTATATATTATGGCCCCAGAGAGTTCTCTAGTCCCCTTTCCATTATATGAGGATACAAGAAGCCAGCAACCTGCAACCCTGAAGAGGTCCCTCACCAGAACTTGATCATGCTTACACCCTGACCTTAGACTTCCAGCCCCGAGAATGGTGAGAAATAAGTTCCTGTTATTTTTAAGCCAACCAGTCTGTGGTATTCTGTTAAAGCACGTAAATAAGCATAGAAAGGCCACAGTGGTTATTAATACCAGACAAAACAGACCTGTGGCAAAGAGTATTATCAGAAACGGGGCCATTTTATAATGATGGATACATGGCTTCATCAAGAAGACGTGATATTCGTAAATGTGGGTCAATGTGTATGTGCCTAATAACAGAGCTCCTAAAATGCATGAAGCAAAAATTGAAAGGATAAAAAGAAGAAATGGACAATTCCACAATGGTAGTAGGAGGTTTTAACACCCCACAGGAAGTGGTGCAACAAGAGACAGAAAAGAACCGTAAAAATATAACCCAAACAACACTATCTACCACCTTGATCTAATTGTTATTCACAGAATGTTACATCCAACGATGTCAGACTGCACCTTCCTTTCAGTACACACGGTGCTTTTACAACAAATCATATGCTAACCCACAAAACAGCTCTCAATCAAAATAAGATTATTGAAATCGTCGAATATGTTCTTTTACCACAACAAAATTAAATTGCAAGTCAAGAACAGTACGGATGGTCCCCAACTTTTGAAGATCCCACTTACAATTTTTCAACCTCACAATGGTGCAAAAGTGATACACATTCATTAGAAACCACTATGAATTTTGAATTTTGATCTTTTCCTGAGCTGCTGCTGTACAGTATGGTTCTCTGTTGTGACACTGGGCAGCAGCTTTGTGCCACCGTGCCCAGTCAGCCACATGGTCGCCAGGGTCGACGATTGATCCACCTACAACCATTCTATACCCATGCAACCATTCTGGTTTCGGGTTTTCACTTTCAGTATAGTATTGAGTAAATTATATGAGAGATTAAACTTTATTATAAAATAGGCTTTGCGCTAGATGAATTTCTCCCACTGTAGGCTAATGTAAGTGTTGTGAGCCCAGCTAAGGTCAGGTAGGCTAAGCTATGATGTTTGGTAAGTTAGGTGTATTAAATGCATTTTCTGCTTAATGATATTTTCAACTTATGATGGGTTCATGGGGATGTAACCTCATCATAAGTCGAGGAAGATCGTACAATATCTAGAAAGACATCCCAAATTTTAAAATAAACAACTTACTTCTAAATAATCTGTGGGGCAAGAAAAATCATGAGAGGTTAGGAAATATTTAAGACAGAAAAGTAATGAATATACAATATATCAAAATTTGTGTAATGCCCCTAACCTAGTGCTTAGAGAAAATGCATGGTTTTATTTTATGTTTTATTTAAGTATAATAGACACACAATGTTACATTAGTTTCATATGTGCAACATAGTGATACAAGAAGTTTATATGTTATGCTGTGTTCACAAGTGTGGCTACTGGTCTGTCCTGATACATCGCTATTACAATACCATTGACTATGTTCCTTATGCTGTGCCTTTTTTTCTGGTGGCTTATTCACTCCATAACTGGAAGCCTGTATCTCCCACTCCTCTTCACCTATTTTGCCCAACCCCCAAACCCACCCCTCTGGCGACCATCAGTTCTCTGTATTTACAAGTCTGATTCTGAAATGGCTACATACTGTATGATTCTAACTATATGACATTCTAGAAAAGGTAGACCTTTATAACATTAAAATTCTTTATTAGTTTTGGGGCTCCTAGGTGGTTCAGTTGGTTGAGCATCCAACTTTGGCTCAGGTCATGATCTCAGGGTTCATGGGTTCAAGTCCTGCATCAGGCTCTTTGCTGACAGCTCAGAGCCTGGAGCCTGCTGCAGATTCTGTGTGTCCCTCTCTCTCTGTCCCTCCCCCATTCACACTCTGTCACTTTCTCTCAAAAAATAAATAAACACTAAAAAATTTTTAAACTCATCTGTTATCTTTTTAATGTTTATTTTTGAGGGAGGGAGGGAGGGAGGGAGGGAGGGAGGGATGGAGAGAGAGAGAGAGAGAGAGAGAGAGAGAGAGAGAGAGAATGCATGGGGGAGGGGCAGAGACAGAGAGAGGGAGACACAGAATTGGAAGCAGGCTCCAGGCTCTGAGCTGTCAGCACAGAGCCCGACATGGGGCTCGAACCCACAAACCATGAGATCATGACCTGAGCTGAAGTTGGACGCTCCACTAACTGAGACACCCAGACGCCCTTATATGGTTTTTAATAATACTTTTTATAACATTTCAGAAGTGGAGAGCCAAGGCTTTCTTTATTTCCACTCTTAGGGAGAAAGAGAAACTACCTCTTCAAACATCACTGAATCACTGGGAAACTTGGGTGCTCCTGGGACCAAGAGTTTGGAGAAGGAAGAGTAAGGAAGTAAGCAAAGAGGAATTTGTTGACAGTTGCAAGCAAAGTAGAAATAGATTAGATGAATTGGTGTTGGGGAACCTGGAGAGGAATGTTTAGAGCAAAGAAGACAAGAGGCATGAATAGAGGCATGGCATGACTTTCAAGCTGTGGAAACGTGAACACTAAAGTACAACGGACAATAGGTTGGATGGATGTTCCCTGGAGCTGCAGGTGCAATGGCTGCCACAAGGCGGTGCTCTGACTGCATCTACTTTGGCTTCCACTGTGCTTTTCATTTTCCCACTCCTCTCTCCTCTTTAAGGGCTCTAACTAGAGGTCTGTCACACTCCAGCCATAGTCAGCCAGCCTGTTATTAGTGCCAAGCCATCCTCCTGGAGCAATGACAGTGTAAATTTCAGCAGTGGCAGAAAGGGGACAAATACAGCTGTTGTGCATTTTAGAATAATTGCCACAGACCATTTAGAGACAGCTTTATAATAACGGCACTTATACAGACTCATACAATATTTCCCTTTTCTGTTTTATTCCTCCCTCAACACTTTGCAACATCAATGTGTTAATCCGCTCATCTTGTGAGTCTAGAATTATCTGCTCCCTAATTTTCTTTTCTTTTACTTTATTTCATGTGTTTATGTTTAAAGCAACTGGCCTTTCTTTGGGCAATTAGGATGGTTCAGGTAGAAACCTGTGTTCTGTCTGCTCCCCAGTTTTACAAAAGGAGGCTTGCAGTCCCAGGGAAGGTACCATTCGGCCTTTTCCTACCTTATTCCTTCTGCTGGGAGTTCCACTCTTCCTGCCCTCACCTTTTCCCGACACAAATGCTATTTGTGAAACACCTCTTCTCACCCCACCCCAAGTCTGGCTCCTCTTTTTGCTTCCAATGTCCCGAGTTCACTTACCAGCTAGCTAGTGTTTATCTCATTGTGTGCTCAGTGTTTCTTATCCATCACCTCTATTCCAGGTTCCTTGAACTTTCTTTATATTCCCCAATGTCCACCACAACTCCCCACATAGTGAGAACATGGATGGCTGGATAAATAAAACAGGCTCCAGCAGGTCAAAGCCCTTGCCCCATCTTGAGTCCGCAGCAGAGTTGGAAATGTCCAGAAATTTAGACCCGAACCAGAATATCTTACTGGCTGCTGTGGTTGACTGTGGTCTCTCCACAGAAAAGTTCTAAATGGGCCTAAATGGAGAAGTCCTGGGTCCTGCAGTGCGCCACAGATCCGGGGAGATGCCCAGAGCTGGCACAGCAAGACTTCAAGGCCCATAATGTGTGCAGAAGGCCTGGACGATGCAGATTACTAAGACCACCTGCCTTACATGGCAGTTGAAGCAGCATCCTGGAACCGATGTCTCAGAGACATGACAAGAAGCAGCAAACCATGTGATCCCGTGTTCCTCTAGTTTTTTTTTGGGCGGGGGGACAGACATCTCTCTCCAGGTAACTGTGAGACCCCTGAGTTTTAGCACCCTCTGAGTGAATCAAAGAGGCATGAACTCCCTGTGTCTGGATCCAGTGTGTATCCTTTGCATGGCTTGCTGGCTGGCTCTGGACCAAACCCACCAAAAACGATCTTGCTCTGAACCCGAGTCATCGTTCCCGCCCATCCTTTCTGAGATGGCGGAGGAAGGACAGCATATTGGGTATGGTTGTGAAAAAGCTCATCCCTTTTGGTGTGTCCTCTTTCTTGCATAAACCAAACTTCTTTTCTGCCCGTCTGTTAATTCTTCCCTCCCTCTCTTTGTTCCATCCTTCTTATGTATTTAATGAGTACTCACTAGGTGCCAAGCTCTGTGCTGGAGACACAAAGATGAATTAGGTACAGTGCTCTACCTTCAAAGAATTCACAGGATTCTGGAAGAGACAGGAAGGTCACAATATACTTGCATAAATGCCATAATGTAGGAGGTATCTGTGAGACCCTGGAAGTGCAAGGGAGTGGGCCATAGCACACTAGCAGGTGTTTGGTAGCCAGCTGGTGGGAGGAGCCCTGACTGGTAGTGTTTGCCGATGTCCGACGTCCGTGTGGCAGACATTCCCATCATGGCTGCTCTCAAGCTACTAACCTGATGTCACTGAACAGAGTTGGGAAGGGACGTACACAGTTGGCTCTTTTGTTTTTTTTTTTTTTAATTTTTTTTTTAACATTTATTTATTTTTGAGACAGAGAGAGACAGAGCATGAACGGGAGAGGGGCAGAGAGAGAGGGAGACGCAGAATCCGAAACAGGCTCCAGGCTCTGAACTGTCAGCACAGAGCCCGATGTGGGGCTCGAAGTCACAGACTGTGAGATCATGACCTGAGCCGAAGTCAGATGCTCAACCGACTGAGCCACCCAGGCGCCCCACAGTTGGCTCTTTTGATGCAGTAAGAGCCATTTCTAGTATACCACCATGACTTCCCCCTCTAAGACCCTGAGCAGAGAACCCATTCAAGCTGTACCTGGGTTTCTGACTTACAGAACCATGAGCTCACAAACGAGTTTGGTTTTAAGCTGCTAAGTGTGTAGGAATTTGTTTTGTTGCCATAGAAAACTAAACAGAGCCTATGACACCCTTTTTATAGATGTGAAAACTGAAGCTTAAAAACAGTAAGCAATTTGACCACGGCCATGAGCATCTAGCAAGTGGGGGCTGGGAGGGCAACTGAGATGTGTCAGATTCCAAAGCCTGGGAAACTGACTCCTGTGTTCCATGACTTCCCATAGAAAACCATGTCACATAGCCAGGAAGGGCCAGGGTCATGGGGGATACTGTTCCTCTGTTCCTTCGTTCATTCATTCGTTCATTCACTCATTCATTCATTCATTTTTAAGGACCAGGAGAAAATGTGCGTTATTATTAAAAATGAAATTCTGAGCCAGAAGAAAATCAAATGTTGAGTGCGGCTTTGTACTTGAAGTGGTGTCCCAGTGGCTACCTTGATATTTATTTCAGAGGATAATGCTATAGAGTAAAAGAAGTTTCACATGGGGCTGTACTCATTAAATATTTGATTTCGGCTAGAGTGTCCATTTCTACTTTTCTGCTCCAGCCTGACCAGATGTGCTCAGAAAATGTGGTTTCCCCTGAATATGTACATCTGTCAAAATTCCTGTCAATGTTAGCACAACTGCCAAGAGAGTGAACAAAGAGAGTTAGCGATTAACTTCAAAGAATTTTGTTGGAGAGGAATAAAGATATTTAAGGTCTGTTTTGTGAACTAATTGCATTTGCATATTTATGGGATTTACTGATATAGCAGTAATTAAAAACTATTTAGTAGTCTTAAAGGACACATAACTCAGTTGCTGTTTGCATAATAAACACTTCTTATTATGTTTGCATAATAAAACCTCTCCCCCTCCTTCTTCCAAAAGACACTGGTCCAGCTAAGAGGTGTTGTATCTTACTTGGAAATAATGGAGAGACAAAGTGCAAGGGCTCCTGGGAATGTGGAGACGGGACTTCTGAAAGAAATACATCTCTAGGTAGCCTCTTAGTGACAGGCCTGACCCTAGACTGCATTCAAGAAACAACAGATTCAAACCTCAGATTACTAAGTCTTTTTCTTAGCTGATATTTTAAGAAGGCTGAATGCTTAGCTTCTGACAATTCCATTTTTTTCATTTTAATACACTGATCTGCTTGAAAGGCCTGAACGGGGTTCACCTCACATTCATCCTTCCTAAATAGCTTAGAGGGGTGTGGTGAGATCTTTGAGTAATGGATAAAAAGTACTGTATTAATGAGTGAGAAGAGACCATTTTCCTGAAAAATTTCATGAAAAATTAAATTTTCATGAAAAAAAAAAATGAACAGGGAAGAGATACCAAATCTAAAGGCACCAAGTAAACAAACTAAATCCAGACAGGACAGTAAGATTGGAAAAACAAATATCTGAGCCATTTGGTGATACAGAGCAAGGCGATCAAGGAAAGATGGGGAAGCGTCTGTGTATAAACTATTTTGAAAACAAGTCAGTCACACAAAACCGTTCCCATCTTGGCAGAATTCATCAGCCAATAAAGAGCTGTAATGGGCAGGATCACCAGACTGTTGTTAAATTAGCTAATGAAGGTTGTAATGTACCTGTATTACACATCATTAGCAGTGGCCTTCCAGTAACAGATGGGTACATGAGGAAGTGAGAAGAAAAGGGAGGGGAAAGCATATCCCAGAAGGTCTGACTTACCATGGCTTGCTAAAATAAAATGTGTGGCAAGAATGTAATGCCGATCATCATCGCGATTAAACCTTTGCATAAAGGGAAGCTTCTGTGTCACCTTCCCATAAAAAGTGCTAGGTACATAGATATGTCTGTCTGCAGCTTGCTTGTCTCCTCATGGAAAGTGCTGGGACTTTGGTGGCCAGATCAGTCTTTGGTGATCGTATCTCTTGATAAACCCCATTTATCTGGCCATCCTCTTTCAAGGATGTTTCTAAACTTTCCATAAGTTTGTATCAAATTTTCACTACCAGGTTACATTTCTTTTTTTTTTTTTTTTTTTTTTTTTTTTTTTCTGAAATATTTTCAAATACACAGCAAGACTGGGAGAATAGTAAAATGAATCCCGCCCCCAAGCGTTTGAGAGTAGTTTGCCAACATGATGCTCTGTCGCCTGTGAGTGCTCAGAATGTGATCCTTACGAACAAGAACATTACATGATCTCAATTCCATCAAAATCGGGAGTCTCTAGGCCCCACCTTGGGTTTTGCGGAGTCTCCCCAAGATGTTCTTTGTAACAAAAGGATCCAATCCAGAGTGACACATTGCACCCAGTTGTCATGTCTCCTTAATGGGCTTTATGGGACACGGTTTCTCCGTCTTTCCTCAGCTTCCCTAACCTTGACACTTTTGAAGATTATAAGCTGTTTTGTAGCGTGTCCCACAGTATGGGGTTATCTGGTGTCTCCTTCCAGATGGATCCAAGTTTTGAATTTTTGGCAGGATGATCACAGAAGTGCAGCTGTGTCTTCTCAGTCCCTCCTATCTCATGGCACACAACTCCCGTGATTGGTAACGTTAATTTTCATCATTTGATTAACGTGTTGTCTGCCAGATTTCTCCACGGAAAGTTTTGGTTTTTTTTTTGGTTTTTTTTTTTTACTCATTCTGATTAATAAGTATGTTGTGTAAGTGTCCTGTTTTTCATCAAACTTTCGCCAGCTAGGTTTTATCAGCCACTGATGTTTTTTGAGTGAATTATGACTATGAAGATTCTGACATTCCTTCTACATGTATTAGTTGGCATTCTAACTTAAGGAAAAGTCTTCATTTCATTCATTTATTTAAATCAGCATGGACTTGTGGATTCTTTTTTTTTTTTAATTTTTTAATGTTTATTTTTGAGAGAGAGAGAGAGAGAGAGAGAGAGAGAGAGAGAATGAGCGGGGGAGGGGCAGAGAGAGAGGGAGACACAGAATCTGAAGCAGGCTCCAGGCTCCGAGCTGTCAGCACAGAGCCTGACGTGGGGCTCAAACCTGCCGATCACAAGATCATGACCTGAGCTGAAGTCAGACGCTTAACTGACTGAGCCTCTCAAGCACCCTGTGGATTTGTATTTTATTTTGGGAGATCCTTCAACTAACTATGCCCTTTTAACATGTCTCTATCATTCTTTTATTTTTTAATTATTTTTTAATGTTTATTTTTGAGCGAGAGAGGGAGACGCAGAATCTGAAACAGCTCCAGGCTCCGAGCTGTCAGCACAGAGCCCGACGCGGGGCTCGAACCCACAAACCACGAGATCATGACCTGAGCCCAAGACGGATGCTCAACCGACTGAGCCATCCAGGTGCCCCTCCTTGTCATTCTTTTAACACTTCTTTACTTTGTGACGCAACAAGATGTTCTTGGGTCTTCTCACACATCCCCTGTTCAGCTCCATGTCTTCCTTTTAGGTAAGTGTGTTATTTAGAAACTAAGATCGGGGTGTCGGGTATACTCATTGCTACTGGGGTGTCCTGGCTCCCAGACTCACCAGTGCACAGAGCTTGGGATACAAGTATGTATTAACATCTGTACACACACATTGACATCTGTGTTTATTTTTATATGTAGCCACATGTATTGAAAACCACAAGTTCACACTGATGCCTCCAAAACCAACTCAACGCCTCAGGGTTCATCCTAGTTTCCTCCCTTTCCATATTTGTAACTCCTGTCACCAACAGTAGGGAGTCAGTCGGGCTACGTTTTATTGGTAGATGAAAATTAAGGAGACAGCTTCACAGATTGTAAACAAAGGGACTAGATAAATTAGCAGAACAGGGATCAGGTATGTATTTCTCCCCTCGGTTTGCTCGGTGAAACTCATCTCAATCCTATGCCTCTACAATCCCACTCGTAGTAAAAAGCAGATAGATGTTGGAAATGGTATGAAATTCAGTTTTGTTTCTAGAGCATCTAGGGGTCTACCAGTGGCAGATAGAATCATATGGAATTAGGTCTCTTTCTCCTTCATAATGAAGAGTATGGGTGCTCAGTGAAAAGATGAAAGAAAAAATTTATCACATGATGTCCAGCTTTCGTAGCCCTCATCTTCAATCAGCCTAGAAGGATCCTCTCATACATGGTTTACTTTCTGGATTGTATACTCAGTGACAATTTAAGAAGCACCCCCATTTATCAAACATCAACGTTTCTTTTAATTAAAGGAGCTCAGGAAAGACAGAGTGCACTTTCCCCACTGTATTGTTAGCAGCTGTTCTTGATTAGGCAATAACAGGGTTCCATTAGCTTTGTGTGATTCAAGAGTCCAATAGCCATTGTCAAATGCTGAAGATGCTCCTGCATAAGTCTGGTTTAGAACAGCTATTTAGGTCTCAATTATTAATGAAATTAGTGTCCTGAATGTCAGCAAGATCATCGCCTTAGGTAAAGGCTGTAAAGGAAACCATATTAGTGTGGAATGTCCCCTCAGGGGCTCCTCTTAGATTACATTTTTCACTTAGCTATCTCTTGTCAGGGAAATTGAAATGTTGGCCACGATCTGATGCTGGGGCAGAACCAAATGGAGAAGTTAAGGGGTATTGCTGTGGCATCAATTCTGAAACATTGTGTGGTGCTGGCGGCGCCTTTGGTCCTGTTCAATGTTTACAAAATAGCACCGGCGAGGACAGCATAAACTGGCAAACAGCAAAGAACGGAGTGAAGAGGGGCCCCTTTGGGAAAAATTGAGTGGTATTCCGTCCCATAGGCAAGTCTACGTTTCTTCTCTTTGGGATGTGCCCGGGAACAACGGCAGGTGCAATGGCTCCTCTGTGGAGCCATTCATCCCGGTGGCTGCCTCAGGTGGGTCCTTGTAATGATTTTATTTAAGGCATTGAGTATTAACTCTTAGGAGCGAGAGATGATATTTGTCTACATTGTGCTGTATAACTCTTTTCAAGTGTTTGTTTTTATTTATCATCTGTACAACGCCTAGTCCTCTGAAGCTACATGGAGACCTACGATGATAGATATGTATATGTATATGTGTATGTATACGTATATGTATATGTATATCCACATCTGTATCTTTATCTACATGTATACATACACACAGAGGCCCACAGTGGGGCTTTGTACAGGCAGCTTTAATATGCTCTGAAATGTTAAAACTGTTTGATAAGCCCCTGTTTCTCTAGAAATCAGGCTTTCTTGGCAGCAATTTACATTGATAGTCTGGGGCATTCTTTTTCAGATTTGCTTTTATGTCTGAATAATACATTTTTATTATCCAAAATGGTCTTGGCTTCATTGTAAGCTTTTAGTAGACCACAGAAAGAGTCTCTTGGATCCAGCATGGCTATAGATGCCCGGATATCATTTTGATATTAAGGGTTTCATCCAGCTGTACAAAGTCTGTATAGATAATGAGTATATCTCAAAAGACAAACACTATGAACTTGCGTGTTTTAAGTGTACAGTTCCCCTTAAAATGCTTTAGAAACTAAAATATTTTTCCATATTTCTGGAACCGAACTACACTTTTATGGTTCCAGTATTAACAACACTGAATTGGGCCATTAGAGTTCGGATACAATGGATTCTTAAAGACACATACAGATCAAGCAGATCACTTAGGCTGGTGTTTCCCAACACCCCACTTTTTTGAGGGGTCTTGTGGAACTCACATCTAGGAATTTCCATGTTTTAAAATATAACTGGAAGTGGAATCCGTCATTTATGGCAATGAGGAAGGAATTTGGTAGCAAAGCAGCTGGAAATGAGTGTTTCTTGGGTAGAGAAGAAAAATAGCCACTTAGCCTTAAAGTATAAAAATCCTGAATGTTGAACTTCAAGGATAAAATAATTATTTAATTATAAAAATGAAAATAGGAAATTTCATTAAATGCCAGATGAGTTTCTTAGCAGAAAATAATTGTAAACATTAAGCTAAGTAAGATAGAAGGATAGAAGGTAAGGAAAAGAAAGAAATTGTTCTTAACGATATCTCTTTCTAATGTGTAGTATTATGCTTGATTTTTGTTCTAAATGTGACAGAAAATGTGTTTTAATGGTGTCTAGTAATCCGTACTTGACTAAAAATCATACTGGGAACATGTGTTGCAGAAAAATCTGCCCTTTGGAATCTTTGCTGGGTTAATATCAAGATGATTTGTAAATGCAAGAGCACTGAACCAACCACCAATTCAAGGCCACTGCCTGGAGGTGATGTGTGCTGGGGTAAGAGGCCCAGGTTAGGAGACCTGTTTGGTTCCTACTCCACTACTCACCAGCCATGTAACTCTGAAGAAGCCAGTTAGTCTCTTAGAGATTCAGTTTTCCTGTAAGTTAAATGTTTCTCTTGTATATTTGTGAAGATCTAATAAGATAACATTGTGAAATTGTAGGGTGCAATGCAAATGTAAGATACTTTTGACCTAAACACACACACACACACACACACACACACACACACACACACAGAAAATAACAGCGGGCTGTTTCTACCCGGTCATGCACACCATGCAACATGTCAGTCTTCCTTTTGAAGGGTTACTCACTGCTATCCCTAATATTTTGGGGGAGTCAGGTCAGTGTAGTGTCATGCTTAAGAGCTTGGGCTTTGGATCCAGATAACTTGTGCTTAAATTCCAACCTCTTCATTTGCAAGCTGTGGGACTTTGGGTGGTACTAACCTCACTGAGCCTGTAGTCCCTTACCTGTAGCAAAGTGACTCTGCATCGGGCTGTAGGGTACCTATGTCATAAGGCTGCTGTAAAAGCCAAATGAGATAATCCATGTCAATTGCTCTTAGCACAGTGCCTGGCATATGGCACATATTCAGTCAGATTTGGGAATTCAACAGACCACACACCTAAATCTGAATTTCCTTGTAACCCCTCAGATAGATGTATAACTCTTTTCTTTTTTAATAATCCTAGACATGACATCCTCACTAAAGCAAGAACATCCCTTTTCATCAGAGTGCCCAGAACACTTTAAGATAGGTGTGAGAGTAATTTGTTAAAACAAGGAAAACGAATAATTCTATTGTATTCTTACCTTAAAAAAAAATCTCTCTTCACCTAAAAGTGCTTCATAGCTCAGTCCCCTAACACATTCTACTTTCCAGAAATCTTACAAATAAATTATTAGCATCCACAGAGGCAGTGCTAACAAGGAATCTTTCCTGGGTCTGTGGATCATTTCCACCAGCTCTGTTGAAACATCACTGAACTGAGTCATTTAGTGCTTGTGTGAATGTCACATTAGCTTTCAAGGGGGCATAATTTACTGTTAATTAATGGTCACTTAAATCCTTAATCTCTCTCTTGTAATTGATCTTTCTCCTCAGGCAAATTTGCATTCATAGTAGAAATGTAATTTATTATTTCTTCCTGTTTTGAACAAAGAACTCTGCCCTTATAGTTTATTTCAGCATATTTTCATTTCCTTCTTATTTTTCTTCCTATCATTGCTTGTTTCTCTATTGTTCCTAGTTCTAGATTCCAGAACTTTCTCTGTTTACCCAAAGACTTTGACATGTTCTGGAAACTTATGTTATTCTATAGGGTATCTATGGATTGTTTCCTAGAAAAGATAGCAGAGGGAAAATTTGGGTCTTTATGGGCAGAGGGTGTAGGGAAAACACATTCATTTCTCAGAATTATGCTTTCACTCTATCTCCGATAGTTTCCTGTATTGGAACACGCACATTTCAGTACTTCCCCGACTGGGACTTGAATTGGGAGCTTCCAAGCGAGGTGAAAGTGAAGTTGCCCAAAGCAAAGTTCACGGGAAAAGCGCCAAACCAGCTTTGCTTTTATGCACCTGACTTCTCTCCCCTGGGGTACAACAGCAAGAAATGGTCTCAGGTGGAGAGGTTCACAGCACATTTTTTTGACAATCACAGTTCACAAAAACCTTAAAAATGACGCCTGATGCAAGCCACCTGCCTTAGTCCTGCATGCCTGAATAGCTGATGCCATTTTAGGCGTCTTCCTGGGTGAACTGTTAGGAAGTTAAACTGCTCATTAGCTTTGCAGCTCTGGTGGTAATGAAAGTGAATATTCCACTGCCCACAACGAGTCTGCAGTTGCACCCCCAGCATCGTTGTTAGCATTTTGGTCACACTGACATTGATAAATCATAGAAATTGCTGCCCATGGCGGCGAGTGACACGACATCATTCATAAAGAAACGGGTAGAAACAGGACTGTCGCACAGAGAGAAGAGATCTCATTTACAGTTTCCTGCTGGACCCTGCACACCTTCAGCGGCTCATCAAAATAACCATCAAAACCACTGAGAGGCGAGGTGAATTCACGCACAGGACACGACAGATAGATTTCACTCACGCACTGTGGCAGGAGGTGTGCAATTTGCTTCAGTCCAATGACTTAGCGAAGCTTTGAATCCCCCAGGAGCTGGCAGAGCTTGTGAGCAAAATATCTTTTTGCAATTCAGAGGAAGCCCTCGCAAATTTGTCACTTCCAATTGTTGGTGCTCGCTTCCCGGGCTTCCTTTCCCCTGGCCTCCCCTGCCTCAACACCAATCACTGCTCCTCTGCAAATCAGGATTCCCAGGTCATAGAAAATGGTTGTTCTCTGGAACCAGAAAGAATTTTTTCCCAAAGCAGAGATCTCATTTTCTGACAAGCATGTTTTATAGACAGTTGAGTGCAAAAAGAGATTTTTTTTTTTTTTGAGAAGAAAGGTGTGAATTATAATCTCATTTATCCCATTATTGAGGAATCCACACAGATCTTTGGGTCCATTGGTTTGTCCATGTTCCTGCTTGGATTTTCTACTTAACCGTTGAATTGTGAATGGAAAATCAAAAGAAAAACCCAATTAGGACATAACTTGTGGCTGAGTGTATAGGAAGGTTTTTTTCTATGTAGGTGTAGGTGGGGGTGATACAGAAATAAAGGATTCTGTCTCCAAGACGCAAGACTGCTGTGAAAACAATTGTAGGTGAAGTTCAGATCCTTGGAGATCAGGTTGGTGTATTTATCTTTACAGTGAGATTTCTCTACTGGGCAGTTAGACCATCAGCTTGCTTTAAATAAGTGTCTGCCAGAAAGCCCACCAGCTGGCTATGAATTTAAGCAGATTGGGGTAAGCTGAAAACTATGTTCTGTTAGGAACCACCAAGTCCTGAACTGTCTGAAATCTTGTAAAGATGCTAAGATGCTAAGTTTTGTTTTTCAGAAATCCTAGTCACAGATACACCTCATCCCAGGAATTCTACTCTATATCGTCTTACCAAGCAGCTATTACAGAAATATCACAAGAAAGTGAGACCAGTTCATGATCAGACTAAGGCCACCACGGTATACCTGGATGTATTTGTCCATGCCGTATTGGATGTGGTAAGGACCATCTTACCCTTTCTGATTCATGTTACCCTTTAGTAAAACTACCTGCTATTTACGCAGGAGTCTAGGAGATGTTTTATTCTTAAGACTCCAGTTGAGGGGTGCCTGGGTGGCGCAGTCGGTTAAGCGTCCGACTTCAGCCAGGTCACGATCTCACGGTCCGTGAGTTCGAGCCCCGCGTCAGGCTCTGGGCTGATGGCTCAGAGCCTGGAGCCTGTTTCCGATTCTGTGTCTCCCTCTCTCTCTGTCCCTCCCCCGTTCATGCTCTGTCTCTCTCTGTCCCACAAATAAATAAAAAAACGTTGAAAAAAAAATTTAAAAAAAAAAAAAAAAAAAAAAGACTCCAGTTGAGCTGGTAGGGAAGTTGCACTAGACTCATGTTAGCAGTAAGTGTGAGATAAAATACTTATTAGACACATGCTTTCTAGTCCCCAACTTGCAAGCTGAGACGCAGATAGTCTAGAAATAGGAGTTTCATGGAATTAAGAGTTTTGTTTTAATTTTTGTAATGTTTATTTATTTTTGAGAGAGAGAGAGACAGAGTGTGAGTTGGGAGGGACAGAGAAAGGGAGGCACAGAATCCAAAGCAGGCTCCAGGCTCTAAGCTGTCAGCACAGAACCCAACGTAGTGCTTGAACTCACAAACGGTGAGGTCATGACCTGAGCTGAAGTCAAACACTTGACTGAGCCACGTAGGCGCCCCAAGAGGTTTTAAGAATTATAGTCATACAATAGCCAAAGTATGGAAAGAACTCAAATGTCCACTGACGGATGAATGGATAAAGAAGATGTGGTATATATATACAATGGAGTATTACTCGGAAATCAAAAAGAATGAAATCTTGCCATTTGCAACTACGTGGATGGAACTAGAGGGTATTATGCTAAGCAAAATTAGTCAGAGAAAGACAAATATCATATGACTTCACTTGTGTGTGGAATTTAAGATACAAAACAGATGACCATAAGGGAAGGGAAGCAAAAATAATATAAAAACAAGGAGGGGGACAAAATGTAAGAGACTCTTGAATACAGAGAACAAACTGAGGGTTGCTGGAGGGGTTGTGGGTGGGGGATGGGCTAAATGGGCAAGGGGCATTAAGGAAGACACTTGTTGGCATGAGCCCTGAGTGTTATACATAGGAGATGAATCACTGAAATCTACTTCTGAAATCACTATTGCACTATATGCTAACTAACTTTGGTGTGGATTAATTAATTAAATTAAAAAAAAAAGAATGGTGGTCATAGATCAGTGTACATATTTTATGAGTTTGCTGACACCAAAAATAGTAATAGGTATGTTTTTTTCCCATGGCTCATGTTTTTTAGTGACCGTGGTAGATTTAAGAAAACATCTACCACTTATTTAAAAGAAAATTTTAATGTTACTTTTGAGAGAGAGAGAGCACGAGTGGGAGAGGGGCAGAGAGAGAGGGAGACACAGAATTCGAAGCAGTCTTCACGCTCTGAGCTGTCAGCACAGAGCCCAATGAGAGGCTTGAACTCACAAACTGTGAGATCATGACCTGAGCCGAAGTCGGACGTCTAACTGAGCCACCCAGGCTCCCCTACATCTACCACTTATTGGCTGAAATTGAGGAAAAGAAAAAAGTGCCCTGGTGTCTTGAGTTTATACCTAACGTGTTTGATAAGGATGGTGACGGAAGTTTGTGTATAAAACTGTCTCTCCTTCTATATCTAAAGAGTGGGTTGTTGCAGGAATCAAATGAGAGAATTCATGGAAAGCAGTTAGCAGAGGTCTCAGTACACCCTCAGTAAATGGTGGCTTACCCCTGCTCCTCTCTCTTCTTAATTACAAAATTTCCATTATCAATAGGTCCCAGATTTATTTTGATTTTTCTTATGAGCAGACCTTACTGAGCTTGTTTGTTAATATAGTTTAATATTTTTTTCAAGTTACTGCTCAAACTTTTTTTCTAATTAAGGTATGACATACATATGTGGAAATGCACGGATCTTAAGTGCACAGTCCAATGAGTTCTGGTAATTGGGTGTACCCAAAGAATCCACACCCCTGTCAATATAACAAACCTTTCCATCGCCCCAGGAGGGTCCCTCATTGCCTGCCTGCCCAGTCAGTTCCCATCCCCTCTACCCACAGAGACAACTGCTGTTCTGATTTCTTTCACCAGAGATTATTTTTGCCAGTTCTAGAATTTCGTTGCATGAAATTTTATTGTGTTGTCCTCTATTGTGTCTGGAGTTTTTCACTCGGCATCATGTTTTTGAGGTTCACTCATGTTGTGTATATCAGTAGTTTTTCTCTTCTTCTTTCGTTTTTTTAAAATTTTGTTATTTACTTTTGAGAGAGGTAGTGCAAGAGGACACCAGAGGATCCGAAGCAATGTCTGCGCAGTCTGACAACAAGCAGTGAGCCCGAGGTGGGGCTGGAACTCAAAAATTGTGAGATCATGACCTGAGCCGAAACGAAGAGTGGGGCACTTAACTGACTGAGCCACCCAGGTGCCCCTAATGGAGTCCATTTTAAACCAGCTCGTTAGGGGGCGCCTGGGTGGCTCGGTTGGTTGAGCGTCCGACTTCGGCTCGGGTCATGATCTCATGGTTCGTGAGTTTGAGCCCCGCGTCAGGCTCTGTGCTGACGGCTTGGAGCCTGGAGCCAGCTTCGGATTCTGTGTCTCCCTCTCTCTTCCCCGCTCATGCTCTGTCTCTCAAAAATGAATAAACGTTAAAAAAAAATTAAAAAAAAAAATAAACCAGCTCGTTAGTTGTGGTTAGTGCTTTCTAGGTCCTAGGACGTCTTCGCTACTCCAAGTTCACAGACATCATTTTCCTGTATTTCCTGTCAGAAGATTTACAGCTCCTTACCTTTAGTTCTGTGATCTATTAAGAATTAATCTTTGTGATGGTGTATGATATCGATCAAGGTTTTTATCATTGTTTTTGTGTTTTGGTTTGGTTTGGGTTTTTGCATTTAAACAGGAGTTGTTTCAGCCTTGTTTTTTCCCCCATTGAATTGCTCGATGCCTTGATTGAAAATTAAATTGACTGATAAGTGTCAGGCTCTTTCTCTTGAAATCAGGCAGTGTAAGTCCTTGGACTTTGTTCTTCATTTCTGAGATAGCTTTTTTAGGACCTTTGCATTTCTACATAAATTTTATACTCAGCTCGTCAGTTTCTATTTTTTAAAAAAACTGCTGGGAGTTTGTTTAGAATGATATGGCATCTACAGAGTAATTTATGGAAGAATTAACATTTTAATAATATTAAATATTATTCTAGTCCTTGAATATATTATGTTGTTCCATTTATTTGGGTCTTCAACAGTGTTTTATAATTTTCAGTGTAGAACCTTTACACATACTTCTATTAAATGTATCCCAAAGTATTTTTGATGCTGCTATAAATGTTACTTGAAATTTTTTAATTTTCTATTTGTTATTATAGAGAAATAGGAATTTTGCATGTTGACTTTGTATGCCTTACTAAATTTACTTATTCTAGTAGTTTTTTTGTAGATTAATGTTGTCTACATACACAATCATGTCATCTGCACATGGTTTTACTTCTTCCTTTCTGATCTGTTTATGCTCTTTATTTTTTCATTGCCAAATTGTACTGCCTAAGACTTCTACAACATTAACAGAAACGGTGAGAGCAGACATCCTTGTTTATTCCCATTCTCAGGGGAAAATTTTTCACCATTAGGTATGATGTTATTAGCTATAGCTTTTTCATAGATGTTCATTATCAGGTTGAGGAAGTTCCTTCCTATTTCTTGTACACTGAGAGTTTTGTTTTGTTTTTTTTAATCATGACTACATATTGAATTACATCAAATGTTTTTTCTCCATCTATTTGGAGAGCAGATAACTTTTCTGTTTTATGCAGTTACTAGGGTAAATTATTTCGATTTTCAAATGTTAATCATCCTTGCATTCCTAGGATAAACCCCATTTAATCTTGATATGTTATCCTTTTTCTATATTTCTGGATTTAAATTCCTACTTAATATAGGTTGTGTCTATGTTAATGAGGAGTATTGGGCAGCAGTTTTTATTTCTTGTAATGTGCATGTCTGGTTTTGATACCAGGGTTATGTTGGCCTTAAAAAAACTAGTTAAAAAATGTTTCTGCTTCAATTTTCTGAAGGAGTTGTTTAATGTGGATATTTTTCTTTCTTTTAAAAAAATTTTTTTGAGTTTATTTATTCAAGAGAGAACAAGTGCAAGCAGGGGAGGAATAGAGAGAGAGGGAGAGAGAGAGAATCAGAAGCAGGCTCCACTCCCTGTCAGTGTGGAGCCTGATGTGGGGCTCGATCCCACCAACCATGAGATCATGACCTGAGCTGAAATCAAGAGTCTGCTGCTTAACCGATTAAGCCCCTCAGGTGCCCGTATGTTTTTCTTTCTTAATGTTTGATAGAATTCACCAGTAAAACCATCTAGGATTGGAATTTTCTTTGTGAGAAGATATTGAAATGTGAATTCGTGGGTGCCTGGATGGCTCAGTTGACTGAGTCTCGGACTCTTGATTTCAGCTCAGATCATGATCCCACGGTCATGGGATTGAACCCTGATTCAGGCTCCTCACTGAGCATGGAGACTGCTTAAGATTCTCTCTCTTTCACTCTGCCCCGCCCCCCACTCTCGCTTGCTCCCTCCCTCCCTCTCTCTCTCAAAAACAAGTGTGAGTTCAATTTAGTTAACATATGTAAGAATGTTTATATTTCCTATTTCTTCTTGTGTGACTTTTAGTAGTTTGTATTTTTAAAGGGATTTATTTTATCCAAGTTGTCATATTCATTCGTTTACAATATTGCCTTTTTCATTCCTCATGTTGGTAATTTGTGTTTTCTTTTATTTTCCCTTAATCAATATTGTGAAAACTTTATCAGTTTTACTTATTTTTTTTTTCAAAGAACCAAATATTGGCTTTGAATTTTATCTATTGTTTTTTATTTCATTGATATCTGCTCTTTATTTGTTTTCTTTCTTCTACTTACATTTAATTTGTTTTTCTTTACTTAGTTTCTTAAAGTGGAAGCTTAGAGCTTTGATTTTAAACCTTTTTTCTTTTTAATTTTAGTAATTGTGGCCGTAAATTTCCCTCTAAGCACTGCTTTAACTGTATTGTACAAGATTTTGAGCATCTTAAAATTGAGATATAAGTTACATAAAATGAAACATCTTTTTATTTTTTTATTTTTTTTAAGTGTTTATTTATTTTTGAGAGACAGCAAGCACACATGAGCACACATGAGCTGAGGAGGGGCAGAGAGAGAGGGAGACACAGAATCCGAAGCAGGTTCCAGGCTCTGAGCTGTCGGCACAGAACCTGACGCAGGGCTCAAATTCACAAACTGTGAGATCATGACTTGAGCCAAAATTGGACATTGAACCGACTGAGCCACCCAGGCACTCTGAAACACCTTTTATTTTTTATTTTATTTTAATTTTTTTTAACGTTTATTTATTTTTGAGACAGAGAGAGACAGAGCATGAACAGGGGAGGGTCAGAGAGAGAGGGAGACACAGAATCTGAAATAGGCTCCAGGCTCTGAGCTGTCAGCACAGAGCCCGATGCGGGGCTCGAACTCACGGACCGTGAGATCATGACCTGAGCCGAAGTTGGACGTTTAACCGACCAAGCCACCCAGGTGCCCCTGAAACACCTTTTAAAACACCACTCACTTCCCCCTAACCCCAATACCTGGCAACCAGTGATCTTACCTTTTTCACTACAGTTTTGCCTTTCCAGAAAGCCATATAAATGGAATCATGATATTTTACACTTTGTTTTGGCTTCTTCCATGTGGCATGCTGCCTTGGAGACCACCCACGTTTTGCTGTGGAGTCAGTAGCATTCTGTTGTGCGAGTGTCCTGCAGTTGGTTTATCTGTTTACCAGTTTTTGGACATGTGGGTTATTTCCAGTGTGGGGAAATTATGAGTAAAGCCACTATACACATTTGCATATGTTTTCACTTCTCTTGGATAAATACTTAGATGTAGGATTGTGAGTTGTATGATAAGCTCGTGTTTAACTTTGTAAGATACTGCCATACTGTGTCCCAAAGTGGCTGTATCATTTTGCATTCCACCTGCAATGTGTGAGAGTTTCAGTTCCTCCACATGATTGCTAGCACTTGATATTGTCAATCTTTGTAAACGTTAACCATTCTGGTAGATTTGTGGTGATAGCTCACTGTGTTTTTTTAACTTTCATTTCAGTAAAGACTAATGACCTTGAATATCTTTTTGAGCTCTAATTTGCCAATTGATATCTCTTTTGGTAAAGTGCTCAGATCTTTTACCCAGTTTTAAATAGTGTTGCTTCTTATGTTATTGAATTCCAGGAGTTCTTTATATATTTTGAGTCTATTTCTAGACTCTGTTCTGTCCAACTAATCAGTGTTTCTCCCTCTATCAGTACACTGTCTCAAGTACTGCAGCATTACAGAAAACTTGAAAGCAGAGCATGTTTTCCAACCTTGTTCTTTTGTTTGAAAATCATTTTGACTCTTATAGGTCCTTTGCACTTTCATGCAAACTTTAGAGTCAATTTCTATTTAAAAAACTGCTGGAATTTTTGTTGAGATTGCATTAAATCTATAGGTCAATTTGAGGAGAAGCAACATCTTTAACAATAGTCTTGCAATCCGTGAGCCCATTTTGTCTCTCCATTTATTTAGTCCTTTCATTTCTCCTCGTAATATTTTGTAGTTTTTAGTGCTTTACACATAATTGTTAAGGTGTATCCCTATTTCACATTTTTTGTTATTCTATAAGTGGTATTTAAAAATGAATCTCTGCCTAGCATACAAAAATACAGTTGATTTATATGTATTGGCCTTGAATCCTGTGGCCTTACGATACCTTATTAGTTTTAGAGGCTTTTTTTGTAGATTCTTTCAGATTTTCTATGTAGAAGATCATGTTGTCTATGAATAAAGACAGTGTTTCTTCTTTATTCCCACTCTTTATACCTGTATTTCCTTTTATTGCCTGTTGCACTGTCTCGAACCTACAGTACAATGTTGAATAGAAGGGTTTACTATCCCATAAATATCAATTTGATAAAAGTATTCGATAGTATTATTAAAATCTTCTCTAACTTTTTAAATTTTTGTTGCTTTATTAATTTCATAGTGAGGAGTGTTAAAATCCCCAACTATAACTGTGCTTTATTTCTCTGCTCTGTTGTTGGGTGAGTATACATTTAGAATTACATGCCCTCCTGATGAACAGATCCTTGTATCATTATGAAATGCCCCTCTTCATATCTAGTAATACTCTTTTTCTTGAAGTTTTTCTCATGCTTACTTTTTGCATGGCGTGTGTCTTGCCATCCTCTTATTTTCCATCTCTCCGCGTGACATTGTATTCAAAGTCATTTCTTGGAGACAACATATAGTTGGGTCTTGCTTTTTTTTTTTTTTTTTTTTGGTCAACTTTTATTTTGAAATAATTATAAATTTACAGGAAGTTGCAAATAAATTTATAGGGAGGTTCTGTGCACCCTTTACCCAACATCCCCCAATGTTAACATCTTAGGCAAATAGAGTATCGGTACTAGAAATTGACATTGGTTCAATCCACAGAGTTTATTCAGATTTCTCCAGTTTTACATATATTCATTTGTCTCTGTGTGTGTGTGTGAGCTTCTATGCAACTTTATCATGTGTGTAACTTTGTGTGACCACCACTACCACACATTAAGCAACACAGTCATCACCATGGGGCTACCTGGTTCTGCTCCTTTATAGCCACATCCTGTCCCTGCCCCCTATTCCTAACCACTGGCAACCAATAAATCTCTCTTCCATCTTTGTATTTATGTTACTTTAAGAATATCACACAGGGGAGCCTTGGTGGCTTAGTTGGTCAGGCGTCAGACTCTTGATTTCAGCTCAGGTCATGATCTCACAGTTCATGGGTTCAAGCTCCCCATCAGGCTCTGGGCCCACAGCACGGAGCCTGCTTGGGATTCTCTCTCTCCCTCTCTCTCTCTTTTTGCCCCTCCCCCACGCACTTTCTCTGTCTCTCTCTCAAAATAAATAAACTTTAAAAAAAAGAATATAAATTCAAAGATACAGTATGTAACCCTTCGAGATAGGGTTTTCATTCAGTGTAATTCCCTTCAGGTTCATCCAGGTTGTCCATAATCTTCAGTTCATTGTGTTTGTTGCTGAGTAGTACCCCAGGGCATTGCTTTTTTTGACCTATCTGTGCATTTTAACTGAAGCATTTCATCCATTTACCAATACTGTCTTTCTATTTGTTCTCTAGTTGGGCCATCTGTTTTTGTTGTTCTCTTTCTTCTTTCCTTCCTCTCCTGCCTTCTTTTAAGTAAAGAAAATATATTTTTAATATTTGATTTTAGTTCTTCTATTGGCTTTTTAGCCTGCCTCTGAATCATTTTTTTTTAGCTTTTTTTAGGGATTCCCATTTCCATCATTCATTTAATACAGTTTACTTAGAATTAATGTTATTATCCTTCACATACATTGTACAAATCTTGCAATAGTAACATTCCATTTACCTGCTCCACTGACTTTTTTACTATTTTTGCCTTCAACTTTACATTTACATACATAATGTACCCCACAATACAATGTTAGTATTTTAATGTACTTTGTTAAAATCACTTAGTTATTTCTCTTTATTTAAATAGAGGTAGTTTTCTATGTTAATATCTTAGTGCTGTGCTGGGAGTCATAGACTGATTTTTTTGTGACTGAGAATTAGGCATTGTAATTGATGAAAAACATAATTTGAAACTGAAAGTATAATCAATATAACAGGGTTTAAATTATTTTTTTTTGTCTGATGCAAGATATTTTAGCATAATTTTCCTCCAGCTTAGATAAATCCCCAGTCATTATTTCTTTGCAAACAGAAACATTTAAATGATACACACACACACAAATCTCAGTTTTAGCAAAAGTACCAGATCTAAGATCCTAGAAAATATTATTTAATACATGCCAGGAAATATCCACCCCTCCTCCAAAGGCCTAGTCTTACAGAAAGCTCCAACAGAAAACTCCCTTAAATGTTCTCTGTAATTGGATATTGAACTAAAATTCTTGAGACTTAATTTCCTGGGGCTATATTTTCACCTACTTAAGAAATGTCAGTCTTTGCTGGTTGTCTGTGAGCTATTATGACTGCGTCGTTTACCAGACATTGTACAGTGGGAATAGCATGATTTGAATTGAGTAAAGACACATGAGATGAACCATGTCATGTGAAACCCTGGGACAGATGTATAATCAGCCTTGAGTAAGGGAGTAAGAGAGGCCTTCTAGGTCCCTCCACATCCTCCCACTTTTTATTTCATATTGATTTAGATAAAGTAGAATTGCTCAGGCTTTCCTTTAGAGGCTTATTAGGAGATAAATATAGAAAAGGAGTTAAGTTCTATATTCATATTTTCCCTTAGAACAACTGTATCAAATTGGATTTTTTTTTTTTTACCTAATTCTTTCTTTCTATCCCGATAAAAGCAAATAAAACCAGATTCCTCATGGTAGTTAAGGAGAACACCATTACTTTTTCAAAGATATGTTTTTCTCCACTGTTGTGGAATATACTAATTTTTTACTAGAATACATTAGACATACCCCTGTTACTGGATAAGACAGACTTTCCTTAGAAATTTGGAAAAATATTATATTCTATCCCTCTAGTTTTATCCCTGTCTACTGTCTTAGCCTTATCTCCTCAATACTACAATGAAATCAACTCCTTGTTGTTTCCTGCCTGTATGCTGTTTCCTCCACTAAATGGCTTTGTCTTCCTTCTCCATCTGTAAAATATTCTAGTCCTTCAAATCTCCACTTCTGAGAAAGATTTCCCTCAATTCTGCAAGCTGACAGCAATATCTCCTCCCTTTAAATCCACAGAAGTCTGTGTATATTTTTTAAATTTTTTAAATATTTATTTATTTTTGAGAAAGAGGCAGAGCGTAAGTGAAGGAGGGGTAGAGAGAGACAGAGACACAGAATCCGAAGCAGTCTCCAGGCTCTGAGCTGTCAGCACAGAGCCCAATGCGGGGCTCGGACTCAACGAACCGCGGGATCATGACCTGAGCCGAAGTTGGACGCTTACCCGATTGAGCCACCCAGGTGCCCCAAGTCTGTATATTTCTTAACACACATAGTGATTTGTTAAAATGTCACATACCCTAATTTATTAATAAGCTTCTTGAGGGAAGGACTTGCTTACTCATATTCATATTTCCCATGTTATGCAGCACAGCATATCTTGCTTCAAAGATACTGGATAGATATTTGTCAAGCAGTTAATTAATCAAAATACATTAAGTGCCAATTTTAGTACCGTCATTATGAATGGTTTCATCTAATAGGCTTTGCGAACGTCTCTATTACATTCAGCAGGGCCAAGCCTAGAGTCCATCCTGGAGGCAGGGCCTGTTTGGAAGGACTTGATGACATGGCACACAGATTCAGCCAAGGACACCCCCAGTGTGAATAGATAACTTGTTGGGTGCATCTGGCGGCAGCTGAGCTGCTGGCAACTTTTGTTTGGCGTGAAGAGCTTTCAGCCCAGCTCTCATTGTGGCACCTCGCTTCCATTATGTTTTGCCTCCTGTTTTGTTTATATGAAAGACTACAGTCTTGTCTTAGAATTTCTGGGTATTATGAGTACCTTAGGGAAATCTGATTATAGAGATAATCTACTCAACAGTGAAGAGTTTCAATTTGTTTCTATTGAGTTTTGTCAATTCCGAATCCCAGATACCTTTGTCTTCCAGCCCATTGACTAGAGCCTCCCAGCCAGACGTTGAGGCATCTGTTTCTATAGTCTTACGAACTGGGAAAGATAAATAAGAATGTGCGGGAATTATCTGTGTATTTGCTAACCACCAATTTAGATCTAAATAGACTCCCTCTGTTAGGAAGACTAATGAATTCCAATTCTCTGAAATATCCTTTGCTTTTAACAAGCAAGATGGAAGGTAGCTAAAGAAAAAAGAGAGGGAGAGAGAGAGAGAGAGATACACAGAGGGAAGAGCTGTGAATAATGCCACCAGAGAACCAATTATGTTCACCAGCTGGCATTGAGAAACTTGTTTCCTGTGACAAAAAAAAAAAAAAAGATTTCAGTTTTAGCCTCAGACTCCTTTTTGACATTGTGTTCTTTAGGGCTGAATGACAAATGCTCCCAGATACCCCCTAATATATTAGAAAAAAATTCTTCACACTTGTTACATGTAACATGACAGAGCAATGGGTGGGAAGAGAAGGGCCAGCAGAGGCATCAATATGGCAGTCAATACGAATCGATGGGATAAAATGCTGGTCTCCCCAGCCACATAACTGACTTAGTGATACGTTCATGACTTGGCGAGACGGGGATTTAAAAAAACACTTGGTCAGGACATTTCATAGATGTAAGACTAGATTTGTTGTGAAAGAAGAGTGAAAAAGCTGTGTTTTCCAGTAATACAAAGTGCATTTTGAACTTGGGTTATTTTTTCCCCTGTTTGTGATGGCAGCGAAACCCAGAACTGAGCCTTTATGTGCTTTAGTGGGGGACAGCCCAGATCTTAGAATGTCAGTAAATCAAAGCCCAGTTCTACAGTATGACAGTTCAGAGGAAGAAAGTCAGATGTAAATAATACTGACTTTAAAAACAGTATCTATTTCAGAATCTCTCAGCTGGTAAAACTTGGAAGGAAGCGGTGTCACCTCAAGGTTCATTCATGTTGTAGCATGTGCCAGAATTTCCTTCCTTTTTAAAGCTGAATAATATTACGTTGTATGCATATATCATGCTTATGCGTTCCTCTTTGATTGACACTTGGGTTGCTTCCACCCCTCGGCTACTGTGAATAATGGTGCTGTGAACATGGGTGTACAAATAACTGAGTCTCTGCTTTCAGTTCTTTTTGGATTTATACCAAAGAATGGAATTGCTAGACCATATGGTAATTCTATTTTTAATTTTTTAGGAGCTGCCACTGTTTTCCATAGCAGCTGTACCATTTTACATTCCCACTAATAGTGCATGAGGATGTCAATTTCTTTATATCCTCACCAACACTTATTTTATGTTTTTGTTTTATTTTGTTTTGTTTTAGTAGCCATCTAATGAGAGTGAAGCGGTATTTCACTGTGGTTTTGATTTGCACTTCCCTTACGGTTAGTGATTGTATTGGTGAGCATGGACTGCCATAACAAAGACCATCAACTCTGTTTCCTACAGTTCCAGAGGCTGGGAAGTCCAAGATCAAAGTTCTAGCCAGTTAGGTTCCTGGTGAGAGCTCTTCCTGGCTTGCTAATGCCTGCCTTCTTCTCCATACCCACATGGAGGAGACAGAGAGATCATTCTCTCTACCTCTTCTTCTAAAGCCACCAATCCTAGTAGATAGTGCCCTCATTTAACCTTAGTTACCTTTTAAAAGTCCTGTCTCCAAATTTAGTCACATATGAGTTTTGGAAGGACATAATTTGGTCCTTGGCAGTGATGTTGAGCTTCTTTTCATGTGCTTATTAGCCATTTGTATATCCACTTTGGAAAACTGTCTATTTAAATCCCTTGTCCATTTTTAAATGGGGTTATTGTTTTGTTTGGGTTTGTAGAAATTCTTTACGTATTCTGGATATTAACTCCTCATCAGGTATATGATCTGCAGGTATCGTCTCCATTCTGAGGGTTGTCTTTTTACTTCTTGATGGTGTCCTTTAAAGCGCAAAAGTTTTTCACTTTGATGAAGTCCCATTTACTTTTCCTTTGGCTGCCTGTGGTTGTGGCCTCATATGCAAGAGACCATTGTCTTAGTCAGAGTCATGAAGATTTACTCCTATGTTTGCTTCTAAGAGTTTTACGGTTTTAGCCATTATGTTTAGGTTTATGTTAATTTTGAGTTAATGTTTGTACATGGTGTGAGATATCCCTCTTAGTTCCTAAGACCATAGTAGTTTTAGAATGCTCATTACTAGAACAGATATGAAAAAAATTGGTAAGGAGTGTTTTGTTTTTGTTTCGTGGTTTTTCTTTTCTTTTCTTTTCTTTTTCTTTTTCTTTTTTTTTTTTTTGGTTGTTATTCTTAAGGGTCTTCTCCAAAACAATTACTTACTTATTGCAGACATGGGTAAATCACATCTACTTATATCATCAAAAATATACTTCATTTACATTAAGCTCATTCAGTCTGATAACCAGAGAAATCCAAACATAAGGTAACCTAACAAGAATGGCTGCCAGTAGCAGTTGAGATTAACAGTCATTGAAATGTTGTGAATAATATCTTGATTATAAATAAAAGCTTGGCCTCATCTTTGTACCCAGAATTGGCTAAGACTACATGTCATTTTTAATTTTGATTAATGGCAGAGTAACTAATTAGGGTGGGAAAGGGATTAGAAAATCATTCAAGATGTCGGTGTAGTCCTCGTGCCATTTTGTCATGGATGCTATAGTCAAGTTCACAGTGACAGGCACATGTAATAACTAGGAGCTGAGAATAGTTAGATTTGAAGAGTCAAGGCAGTGCTTTTTTTTTTTTTTTTTTTTTTTAATTTTTTTTTTTCAACGTTTTTTATTTATTTTTGGGACAGAGAGAGACAGAGCATGAACGGGGGAGGGGCAGAGAGAGAGGGAGACACAGAATCGGAAACAGGCTCCAGGCTCCGAGCCGTCAGCCCAGAGCCTGACGCGGGGCTCGAACTCACGGACCACGAGATCGTGACCTGGCTGAAGTCGGACGCTTAACCGACTGCGCCACCCAGGCGCCCCAAGGCAGTGCTTTTAAAATCAGCATTTTCAGTTAGATTTGGTTTTCTTTCTCTGAATTATTATGCTGTTGAATTGGGCTTTGATTTATTGACATTCTGAGATTTGGTACAGATTTTCTTTTTGCTTTGCAGGATGCACAGAATCAAAAATTAAAGACCAGTATATGGTACTATGAGGTAAGTGCTGTTTCCTTCCATGCATGCTGGATTTCTGATTTTTATAGTGGTGCCTGGGTGGCTCAGCCAGTTAAGCGTCCGACTTTGGCTCAGGTCATATCTCGTGGTTCATGAATTCGAACCCTGCATCGGGCTCTCTGCTGAGAGCTCAGAGCCTGGAGCCTGCTCCTGCTCCTCATTCTGTGTCTCCTCTCTCTGCTCCTTCCCCACTAGCACTCTGTCTCTATCTCTCTCTCTCTCAAGAATAAATAAACATTAAAAAAAAATTAAATCTGTTGCAAAATATAATTATTCTAAGGAATAGATATTTTCTTTGTGTTTGCAATTTAGTTTCTTAGACCTGCAGCAGATCTAATTTATTAGAATCTGTGTAAGATATATGGCCATGGTTTCTGGTTGGGGCACCATCTTTAGGGGTTAGCAGGGAAGTCCTCTCCCTTAACAGTACCAGCAAGCAGATCAGTTGGGTTATTCATCCAAATCGCTCTTCAGTTCTTTGGGGAGATTAGCATTGCCCCTTTTTGATACATTTCTTTTCTAGCTTCTCCTAACAGGTTTGGGATGACGAATTTTTATCCTGGAGCCCCACCATGTTTAATGGGATTAGGGAGATCTCTCTACCTCTAAACGCCATCTGGGCCCCTGATATCATCATCAGTGAGTTGTAAGTGTGCTGGGGTGTATTTCTATGGGGCTTAAACTGCTTGGACTACTTATGCCAGTTGTCACTTTCAGTCACTGTTGCTGTCTTTTGTTTCTTAACCTAAAGAGGATCATAGTGTTGGGAATATTCCAGGTAGAAGTACCATGAGTTGACATCATTTAAGATACAGATTTAATTACAAATGCTTGAGGTTACTCATGGGTTATGTCCGTTGCAAAAGTAGCAAGTGAATTATCTTTTGAGGCTGTCATTACTGAATCCATCTTTGCCAGGGTAAATGACGTCATGGGAAATGTGATTCTGTCGTTGCACTTCTAGACTAATCCTGAGTGTCACAGCCACTACCATCGCATAATCAGTTCTGTTCATGTATTGAAATGACTAAGGCCTTCTCTGTAACAGCGAGGTCTTCTTGTGTTTCATATAGTGTGGACATTGAATGATCACCCGGCCTCCCCTATGTCTATGTGAACTCATCTGGGACCATTAAGAACGCTAAGCCTATCCAGGTGGTTTCCACATGCAATTTAGAGACATAACGCTTTTCCATTTGATATGCAGAACTGCAGCCTAACTTTCAGTAGCATCCTGCACACGGGTAAACCGTGAGTGGCATAGTGTGCCAATGGGAAAACACTCTTGTGCTGGGTTGGCGCACTTGGGTGAAATTGTATCATGCTGTCTGTGAGGTTTATTTTGTTCTTGCACATAGTTTTTACAAATCGAAATCTTTTCTTACAGCTATTTGGCTACCATTGTAATTTGGACTGAGTACAGTGTTGTGCCCAGATATATTGCTCACTGCTGCTCTAGGTTTGGGAATACACTATTAGGCCTCCTCTGCCACTGAGAAGGTTATAGAAGTGGTAGGACCAGTGGCGTCTGGGTGGCGCAGTCGGTTAAGCATCCGACTTCAGCCAGGTCACGATCTCGCGGTCCGTGAGTTCGAGCCCCGCGTCAGGCTCTGTGCTGACAGCTCGGAGCCCGGAGCCTGTTTCAGATTCTGTGTCTCCCTCTCTCTCTGCCCCTCCCCCGTTCATGCTCTGTCTCTCTCTGTCCCAAAAATTAAAAAAAAACAAAAAAAAACGTTGAAAAAAAAAAAAAAGAAGTGGTAGGACCAGGTCCATCATTCTATGGATAATGGAGTACAAACTATAAATTCACAGTTGGTTGTTTGTTTGTTTTTTTCACTGAGAGGGAGACTCTATTCCACATCCCTATCCCTAATTCAAAATGGTTATACTGAGCCCCATCTCAGTAAGAATGTACATGTGGGGGCAAGAGTGAAAGGAATAATTTGAGTTGGGAGTTGGAAAAGCGGGTGGTTATTGGGGCCTCTGTGTGTGGGGAAGTCCATTGTTTCTCTTGTTTTCAGTGGAAGATGTAGACCTGGCCTTCCTGAGGAGCAGAGAAGACATTAAGCCTGACAAAAAGGAATTTTTGAAGGACAGTGAGTGGGAGCTTCTTTCTGTGTCCTCAACATACAACATCCTGCAGAGCAACACTGGAGATTTTGCACAGATTCATTTTAACGTAGGTCCTTCCTGTTCCTGTTGCCTACTTCTCTGCAGTCGCAAGCCTTCTCTGCTGGGCTCAAGGATCTCTGCTCTGTCGTGTATTCTCATTCATTATCATCATCCAAAAACTGATGATTCAGGTGGCTCTGGACACCCCTTGCATTACAGCATTTCACAGACCAGAGATTCAGTCCCAGATCCTGGACTCCTACTGTAAGGATTCCATATGTGAGTAAAAAGAGAATGGTTTCAGGCACCTGAACCACCCACCTTAGCAGGCATCCTCAAGCCTCTCGGTGCATACTAACATCCCCACTCCCAATTGCTGCTGAGAGGAGGGGGAAACAAAAAAAAGAAAAGAAAGAAAACCCACATACAGCAACAGCAACAGAGTGGGAGAAGAGCGTCTCTTTAACGTTACTGTCCTGTTTTTAACTGAGTAAATTATTAATTAATTCCAGAAACAAATGCATAAAGCTATCATTATTAATTTGACTATCTTGAGCAATTAGCTAACAAATCACCTACAGGATCCTCAGAGACTCCTGGTGGTTTCTGGATCAGAGAGAACAGCTGCTCTGAAGGGATTCGATGAGAACCCAAGCTTCTCGGAAGCACCACCAGGATGCTCTTGGCTGCATTGTCATGGGGCAGTTTGTTCAGCAGGGGCCTGAGGGGTGGGGTGCAGGACAGCAAAACTGCTGTTTTGCACTCCAGAAGCAGCCATTCTCCCTTCCCTGGCCCTTCTGGCAAACTGTCCTGATAAGTGGTTTGTAGCAAGTTCATGCAACTGGTAGATCCACAGTCAGTATTCATTTCTGCTTTTCTGCGCAAAGTCAGCTAATAGTGTTGATAGCTGGGTGGGGAGGAGTTCTTCATGCCAGGTAATGTCTGTGATTGACAAATAGAGACTACAGACAGGTCAGGATGACACACGACATGAATTCTCTTGGAAACAATCCTTTTGGATAAGAAGGAAAATTCAGACTAGCCTAGGTGCTATGGTTATGCTGGATAATCATACGCTAAGAGGGGGTGGTATCAAAATAAGCTATTATTGAGGGCACAGATGCCCCTCCATTGGTCAAAAGATGTTCCATGCAGCTTTCCAGCAAAGCTCTGGTTAAATCAGGGCCTCCTAGAAATAGCTGTGGCTTGAACGTGACTAATGTATAACTAACTCATCACAACTCATACTTTCCTGGTGGTGGAGTCTGGGTGTTTGCCTGTTCTGCTTGGTTTTTAGCAAAGCTAGCGTCGTGGCTTATTTGTCCACTTTTTTTTTTTTTTTTTTTTTTTTTTAAGTGAGAGAAAGGGAGGGGAACAAAGAAAGCTTTTTTAATTTCAATGAGTTTCTTGGCTAAGAGTAAACACCTCATTAATTTTAAAGATATCAGCCCACAAACATTATTAATGCAGCCCGAATAATGGCGAGCATTAAAGGGAAATGTGAGGGAGGAGCCCGTGCGAGGTGGAACACAGTCACCTACCAAGCGCTCCGGAGAACGCTGCACACACCATTACCTACACTGCACGAAGGAGACAAACAAAGGCAAGAGGCAGGGCCGATAAACAGGAGTGCGCACGCACACACTCACACACACATACACTCATACTCTTTCCATAAAGCAGCCATTATTTGTAGTTACACGTCACCCTTTACCCTGAATATTAATTTGTCTTCCCAGTCGTGGCGAAAGGCTTTCTGTGTAGTAGGTCCATTTTTAAATATGATGGACAGAGGCGTAAAACAGTGCTTACGGAAGGAGAAGCTTCCCTGTGTCTCGGGAACAGTGATCCCATCCCTTTGCCCTGTTCACCGCCATGCTTCCTCTGCATTTACAGTGTTTACATTGAGGTATGCCAGAGGTGGGCATCGATAGCACTGTATGCTTTTGGAGCTGTTCCCTGCATCTCTTTGCCCTGGGGGCTGCTTTCCACCCTCGCCCTCTGGAACAGAGTAGGGAGAGAACCCTGAGTAGTCACAGATCATGTTTCATAGACAGGGAGCCACGCCCAGAAGCAGTTATACAACTTTGGAAAGACTTAAAGTAGATTCAGTGGCTATCCTAGGTCTCTTGTCTCCCTTGGCCTCTCTCAGCCCCCATGCCTCCGCACACCTGCTATGTGCCCTGATGGGCTCATGATCTCTTACTCCATACCAGTCATCCTGCTCTGAAGTTAACAACTGAGGCATCCTGGTGACCTTCGGTAGCCTTTGGGCAATCATGTGAAATTGAGAGCCCGGTTCTCTGCCAGCACTGGTCTGCCAGGGTCCTGACAGCAAAGGGCCATCTTCCTCCTGATCTAATCACCTGCAGTGTCCCTGTCCAGGCTGCCCAGTGTGGGGGTGGAGACAAGTGGGGCAGACAGGAGGAAAGATGATCTAAATATCTTGCCCCTCTGGGCCTGATGTACATTGCTGCCATTACTACTAAATCAAGTGCTCAGGATTCGTGGTTAGCTCGAGCTAATGTGCAGTCATATCTGCTGGCTCTAGAACACGTTTTGTTTATCAGAGGGCACTGCTAACACATTGGAGTCAGGCTACATTCCACAGGGGGCTCAGAGCATGGGCACCTTTTGCCTGCAAGGAGGTCTGTGTGCAGCCTGGCACCTGCTCCAACAGCCATAGGGGGGAAGATTCCCTCCAATACATTATCAGACATAATGCTTCCAGAAACAGAAGGGTGATCATTCCATGTCTACATGGCAGCTTTTTGTTTTTTTGTTGTTTAAAAAAAAAAAAAAAAAACAAAACGAGGGTGGAAGTGGGAGGAGGTAGGAATAAAATGTGAGAATTCATTTTGGATGGAAAAGGGTGGACAGCTGTTGGAAGAACTAAAGTGAGCCCAACACGCACATATCCTCACAATGAGTGAGATGTTCGTGCAGGCAGGGCTGGGAGCCTTCCCGGGCACCCCTGGAAAAATGCAGAGGGGCAATTGAGAAAGCAAGGTGCCCCATCTTTTCCTCTTTTTCTGGCATAGTTTTCCTTTATAGATTAGGTTAGAGTAGTTTTGTTGAGATATCCATTGAGTGCAGCTCATGAACTTGAGAGAAGTTCCTTCTGAGCTCCACCAGATCGGGAGGGAGAGTGAGAGAATGAGAATTTAGAGCCCTAGAAATCATTCCAGGGTCATTCAAGCACCCTGACATCATGGACTTTGTGCTAACCCAGCCTGACCCATGGTCCAGATCCAACTCCGAGTCCGGAAGCTCTCGCTCCTATGCAGAGATCTTACTTAAATGGCAGCAACTTTCCCATTCTTTCTGAATTGGGAATGGTGGGAGGGGCTTGGGAGAGGAGGAAAATGGGCTTCTGTATGAAGCGTGAGTCTGGGCGTCAAAAATTCCAACTATGTCATAAAGACGGTCATGCAAAATTGAGTACTGGTGGGGTCTACCATCAAGGAGGCAATTAGAGGCTAACCTTGGGGCCTATTCCATCTCCAAGGAGCTCTCCACACACACATTCTGAATTAGATTGATCTCTTTCATTAACATCAATAGGCTCCAAATACCTTTGTGTACTTATTATTACCTGGCTTTAATGGATAATGAAATTGTGGCATAATATTGCTAACACCTGAAGGGTGTCTAATGGAGAACACGGACTGAAACTAAAGTGCTTTTTCTTCCCTTTCTGTGGAATTTAAAGGCACCAGCTCCTTTAGTCCGTTAGAAATGATGGGCTCTAGGTAGGGGCAGTTCCACGGAGAGTGGTCTCACTGAGCTGGTGACATCCCTTCCCCCCCTAGCATCAGCCATCAGCTGGAGTCCCTTACTGTCTCTGGAATGACCTGCAGAGAGGTAGCCCTCAGGGGATGGATCTCAATAGGAGAGGCCCCATCTGGGCTAACTCCACGCTCCCACCTTCTTGGAACTAAAAGTAACATTACTAATAAGACTCCAGTACAACGCAACGAACATCTCTTGAGCCCTTGTCATGTGCCAGGCTCAGTGGCCCCACTGAGGACACAAGCATGGGTAGAGCGGGGCTTCTGCTATCCATCATGGGCCTGAGATGTTGCCCAGGGAGACATTGTGACAGGGACCACAAAACCCAGCATTTACTTGACCCTGGGCACCATTTTAAGTTTGCACATGTAATCCTCACATCTCTATGAGATGGGTACTCTGAGTATCTGCATTTTTACAAATGGATGGATCGGGGTACAGAGAAGTTAACTTGCCCAAGTTTAAGTAACTTGCCCAAGGTTACAGGGTAACTGTGGAGCCTGACCTTGAGCCCCCAGTCAGTCTGACTCCAGAGACTATGTGCTAATCCTCTTTGATGCTGACACGCAACTCGGCTTGACATGGTCTATTCTAGTCCATTCTTTGGTGTTCATCCAACTGTGTGTTACTGGGCAAGTCACCTGTGCTCGTTTCCTAGGGCTTCCATAACAAAGTACCACAAACCAGGTGGCTTAAAACAACAGAAATTCATTCTCTCAGCTCTGGAGGCTGGAAATCAGGGTGTGAGCATGATTACTTCCTTCTGGGAGCTCCAGAAACAATCTGTTCCGTGCCTCTCTCTTAGCTTTTGGTGGCTGACAGCAACCCTGGGCTTGTAGGTATATCAGTCCAGGATCTGCCTCCACCCTCATGTGGCATTCTCCTTTGTGCGTCTCTCTTCTTCTCATAAGGACCCCAGTTGTGTTGGCCCACCCCACTGCAGTCAGCCCTCATCTTAACTAATTATATGTGCGGTGATCCCATTTCCAAATAAGGTCACATTCTTACCTTCCAAGAAGGACATTAATTCTTGGGGCCATTATTCAACCTGGACAGTCCACTGCCCTCTCTGGCTCCCCCAAATTCATGTCCATCACCTATGCAAAATACCCACCCTCTCCCAACATCCCTAAATGTCTTACCCCATTTCAGCATCAACTCTGAGACCAAAATAACATCTAAATATAAACTCAGAAAGTCCCAAATCACATCGTCTAAATCAGGTACAGACTCTGGATATGGTCCATTCTGGGGCAAATTCCCTTTCCATCTTCAGAGCCTGGTTGCTGATCCCCTGGGATGGACAGAAGCCTGTCCTATTAACTCTTCTAATTCCAATATTTAAAAAAAGTGCCTGACACTGTGTTTATGGTCAGTTAATGTTCCTTCAACAAGAGAGTAAAGAGATTTGAAGATCAAATGAGATCATGAAAACAAACCATTTCTGAAAACTGTGATAAAATTAGAATTTCTTTAGGCTGCACTGGACTTGCAGAGAAAATTAGTCCATAAGTACATGCTCCTAAATCAACCTGAAGAAAAAGGAAGGCCCTTTGTTCTTGAAGAAAACCAAAGACAGGGCCTATGTAGCTTTATAGTGTTATAAGCCAAACATAGGTGGCAGGATTTCTGCTTTAAGTTACAGGACAGCTAATTGTCTGCCTTGTAGCCACCATGTTTCCCTTGCACTTCCGGCTGCTGGCACTATCCAGTGACAAATATTCTCCTGACAGGACTGGCTACATACTTGGTGGGGTCCGGTGCAAAGGGAAAATGTGGGACCCCTGTTCATAAATTATGAGTTTCAAAATGGCACCAGCAGAGCCTGAAACCAAACAAGCCCTTGTAAGTGCCAGGACCCGGGAAGTTTCCCAAGCCTCATGCCCATGAAGCCCGCCTACCTCGCAGCCTCTTGGCCCCTGCCACACCTCTCCCCTGGCACCGTGGGGGACACGTGTTCTGACAAAACTGAGGAGCCGTCTTTGGTTCTGGCCCAGATTTATGTTCACTCTCTGCACCAGCCTCTGGGTGGAGAGGAACCATCTCAGCATGTGTTATTTACACGGGGGCTTTATTTAAAGAGACAACAGCCAATCTCAAATGTACCCAACATGTTCAGCAAGCAAAAGTGAAGTGCATTTTAAAAAAAGAAAAATCAGGGGGCAGGCACCTGGGTGGCTGAGTCGGTTAAGCATCAGACTCTTGATTTCGGCTCAGGTCATGATCTCACAGTATGTCGGTTTAAATCCTGCCTCAGAGTCTGTGCTGGCAGCACAGAGCCTGCTTGGGATTCTCTCTCCTCTCTCTTTATCCCTCCCCTCCCCTTCTCTCTCAAAATAAACAAACATTAAAAAAAAAAGAAAAGAAAATCAAGGCATGCACCTGGGAGCACTTAAACTAGGACATGTAGGCACTTAGAATCCAGGGACTCTGCAACTCTATTCCCTTGACTCTAAGCCTAGGCTCTTCCTGCTTAGGCAGCTGCCTGCTTGTACTTCCTTTAGGGCAGGGTTCTTACACTTACTGTTCATGTCATATCTGCCATGAGGTCTGGGGGGTGGAGGTGGTCTTCCCACTTCTACCCTCTAGAGACAACAGGCTTGGTTGCCCCCCACCACCCCACATAGCCTAGGTCAGGCACACAACACAAGACCCCTGTGGACTCTGACCACGTGGCTCCCTTTCTGTGGCTCCCTTCCTACGGCCCCCAGCTAACCACTGCCTGGTGGGTCATGTCACAGCATGACCAAGAGAGCTGGAGACACACAGGTTGGTGACAGTTCATTTTGTTGTGGTTTTTCTTGTAGACTGTGCTTTGATAGAAATGTGTTTTAACCATATCATTACAAAGCATGAGTGTGGCTCTCATTTAGATATCTGCAGCCCATTATACTTCATGTGAAAGACAACAGCCAGACTGCAATCCTCCAAATGGCTCTGGCCTGCCAACCTCCACTGAGTCGGGATATGCTCCCAGACCCAAACGCTGGGGGACCCCTGTTATCTCCTGCAAGGTGGTAGGTATCTGGTCTCCCCCAGCCAAGCTCTTCCCCACCTCCATCTCCTCCATTCGCGGCCTCTGCCTTGGCTTTCAGGTATCATTCCCATGCCACCCCCCTCCTCCAAATCCAACAGCAAAGAGCTCAGAACGTGCATTTGTTTGGCAAACTGATTGAATACCCATCGTAAGATAGGTATTATCTTTGGCCCCATGAGGAATGTCTTAAAAGTTGCTGCTTTTGCCCCCAAAGGGTCACAGAAAGCAGTCCTATCGTTCCCTGATGGAAATAGTTTGTGTTTATTAAAGACACTTCCTGTCACCGCCCCCAGAGAAGCGAGGTCTACGAAAATGGCAATGACAGAACAACTTTCTGAGTCTCAAATTCCCAGCTACAGAGCCCCGGCAGGAGCTCCGGATGCTCAGCCATCCTGCGGGGTGTCTTCAGTTATCCCCCCAACTTAGACCCACTTTGCCCCTTCTCCTCCTGCTCTGTGCCCCTGGAGACGAACCACAGTCTCTCTGACCAATAGGAAGAGGGGATGGAGTGGCAGGAGATTGGAGAGAAGGGGAGAGTGAGGAGGGTGCAGATGAGCACTCCATTTTTCTCCCGGTGGAGTCAGTTACCACGAGGCTGGCTGTGCCCCTAAGGGGAAGCCACAGCTCCTGCTTGGTGGCCTTCTCCACCCAGCTTTCTCTCAGATTCTGCTCACGTTCTCAGCCCTTGCCCCCTTCAGGACTAAGGACAGAAGCAGCTCACCCAGTCCTCCCAAGTATCTGGGGCACTGCCCCCCTTCTTGTGGTTTCCCTCTGCCCTGCTCCTTGTAAACGGTCTCCTTGCCAAGAGCTCCACAGATTTCCCAGTGGTGCTATTTGTTCCTGCCCAGACTCTGACACATACACAGGTGCTAAGGTACTCACGTTCCACATAGGAAGACGGGCTAAACCAAAAATAGTACAAGATGTTGCCTACACACTGTCCGAAGAAAAATGTTGGTGTAAGACCTCAATTTAAAACAGCTTCTCACTCACCAGCTGTGTGAGTTTGAAAAAGAAATTTAATGTCTGTGTACCTCGGTTTCTTTGTCTGGAGACGATAATACCCAGCCTTTAGTGTTGGTGTGAGGGTTTGAATAAGAGCATAGGAAACACAGCCAAGTGCCTGGCATACAGCAAGTGGTAAATAAATAGAGGCTTCTTCTTATAATTATTAGTAATATTAATACTAGTTCTACATAAAAGCTTAAAGGTTTTTTTTTTTCTATTTTCCAAAACACAAAATAATCTCCGTTCTCGAAACTACATAGTGATTTCACATTATGTAGAACTGTTGGGACTTCGGGGATCTCTTGGCCGTGGGTTTGGCCAAACATTAGTCCATCAGCTCATACCCTGTCTTCAGTAGACTCCATGGACCCGGCCAGGTGGTGATTCGCAGGTGCCCACTGTTCTACGTCATGAGCCTGCTGATTCCCAGCATCTTCCTCGTGCTCATGGATCTGGGAGGCTTTTACCTACCACCCACCTGCCGAGCCAGGATTGTGTTCAAGACCAACGTGCTGGTGGGCTACACCGTCTTCAGGGTCAACATGTCTGATGAGATGCCAAGGAGCGCAGCGAGCACCCCTCTGATTGGTAAGCAGCTTTGGGGACACCAGACCTCCATGTTACGGGACTCCCATCAGAGATGAGATGCTGCATTTCAGACGGGGGGGGGGGGGGGGGGGGGGGGCGGGGGAGGGAGAGGCTCCAGAGACTCTAGCTGATGACACCTCATTTGGTTCCTTCCACCAGGAGTCTTCTTCACAATTTGCCTGGCCTTCTTGGTTCTCGGCTTATTTAAGTCCATCCTATTGGTCACATTCCTCCATGATGAGTGCAGCAGTGAGCAAGAGTGGCCCCTCTCATGCCTTCAAGGGGACATTGACGCTGACGGGCCTAGAAGAGGTCCCCAAGCCCAGCCTGCTGGGGTGACAGGTTTGTGAGAAGCCTCAAGGCCCCTACCCTATCTTGCTTTATCACTCTCCACCCTAGTTTCCGTTGGTGGAGCGCCAGGCCAGTGTCCCGCTGGGTGAAAAGTGTGAAACACTTGCTTCTTAACCTCTGTGCTGCATCTGATATTACCGCTCTGGAGATCGAAGGCTGTCTACCACCTGCTGGCTTTCCAGAAGGCCTCCTTTTAGCTTAGAGGTCAGGCCCTCATTTGGCTTTCCTTGTTTTTTTTGTGTTTTCCATTGCTTCTCGGCCTTTTGGCTGAGATCAAGTGTTTGTGTTTTCCAGTTTTAACCAGTACCTAAAGTGACTGAGCCTCTGACTCTAGAATAATAGAGCACACATGCACAGTTTGTATGTATTTGGGTTCCTATCGCTTAATCTGAAAAAGTGTATGAATGATCTCAGGGCTCACTTTGGCCCCACATATACTAAAACTGGAACAATACAGAGGTTAGCATGGCCCCATGCGAAGATGATATGCCAACTTATGAGGCTATTTGTACTGTTCGCTTGAAAATTGCTAGGTGGGGCCCCTGGGTGGCTCAGTCGGTTAAGCATCCGACTTCAGCTCAGGTCATGATCTCACAGTTTGTGAGTTTGAGCCCCGCGTCGAGCTCTGTGCTGACAGCTTGGAGCCTGGAGCCTCCTTTGGATTCTGTGTCTTCCTCTCTCTGCCCCTCCCCTGCTTGCACTCTGTCTCTGTCTCTCTCAAAAATAATAAACATTTAAAAAAAAATAAAAAGAAAGTTGCTAGAGAGAGTATACCCTAAAAGCTCTGATCATGAGAAAAAAAATATGTGATTATGCATGGTGATGGATGTCAACCAGACTTACTCTGGTCATCATTTTGATATAAATATCTCAAATTACTATGCTGTACACCTGAAACTAATATGTTATATGTAAATTATATCTCAATTAAACAAAAAAGAATCATCCCAGCCTCTAAAACTCCAACTGAGTCAGTGGGGCTGGCCCCTCCCTCTCTCAGGAAACCTCCTGGGTGGATCCAGCCTAGATAGCCTTCCTCACAACACAGCTCTGCCGTGTTCTCCAGGGCTTCTTTCGGCACAGCCTCACCTGCCCTGAGCAGGCAGGAGAGAGTCCCCAACCCAATACACTGCCCTGTACCCCCTACAGACCTTCCTTGTAGTATGAGGCCGTCAGCTCCAGTGGGAAGTCCAGGGGCCACGGAAGCCCATTCTCCCCTCTCATGCAGAGCCCTCGGTCTGTCGAGAACACCAGGCCCAGTCAGAGACCCTGAAGGAAGTCTCGTTCCAGCTTAAGTCCATCAGCACCTACTTCCAAACCTGGGACCAGGAGGACCGACAAGAGGTTAAGTGGCTGGCCTTCCTGGAACGTTTTGACCGACTGCTCTTTAAAGCGTGCCTCGTCGTGCTGGGGCTCTATGCCGTGAGCCTGTGCTCCCTCTGGGCGCTGGGGAGCAGCTTGTGAAGACTGGAGGCTGTTGGTCTCACCAAACATTCGCTTTCTCGGTACTTGGGGAAGGCTGTAAAGTTTTGTGGGGAGGTTGGAGGGGGGCATGGCAGGTTAAAAAGCTCCCCTCTTGCTGCCTCTTTTCATTCAGTGCAGGTACTCACACCTAATGAGGTACTGAATGGCCCAGGGCTAGTGCATTCATGGCGAACACGTCTGGCCGTCTCCAGGTACACAGTGAAAAGGAAGCCCGCCTTCTCATTCCGGGCCACTCCCCAAAGGTGACACCATTAGCCATCTCTTTCAGAAATTTTCTGGGTACATACATACTTGTATGTTTTTGGGTGTTTGTTTGTTTGTTTGTTTTTGTTTTTAGTGTAAGATTCCTTCATCTCCCTGTTTTATCTTAGTCACTCAGGCAGCCGTTCAAAACCTTTACTGAGTGTCAGTTAAGTCCTAAGCGTTATGTTAGGACGTGACAGAACACAGAATAAGTCAGTCACAGATCATTCTTCACTGGAATGATTCCCGAGGTCAACCTTGTACAAAGCGGAATGCAAAATTGTCACCATGTCTGTATCCTGAAGCTCTTGTTCCCACTGGCTCCGACGAGCGCCTCTTCCCCAGTACCTCACCACAGTTGGACAGAAGCCGGGCTCCAAACCTTCCAGACCCAATCTAGCACAACCTGTAGTCAACGCAGACCATGTATAAGGCACTGAGCTGGGGGATGGGCTTCATGCATGCCCCCTGTAGAATCAGCTAGGGCCGCCATAACAAAACACCACAGACTTTGTGGCTTAAACAGAAATTTATTTTCTCCCTGCTCTGGAGGCTGGAACTTTTCTTTGAGGCCTCTCTCCTTGGCCCATAGATGGCTGTCTTCTCCCCGTGTCCTCAATGGTCTTTCCTCTGCATGTACGTGTCTGTGTCCAAATTTCCTCTTCTTATAAGGACACCAATTATATTGGATTAGGGCGTACCTTAACAACCTCATTTAACCTGAATGGCCTCTTTAAGGGCCCTGCCTCCACATACACATGCTGAGGTATGTTAGGTATGTTAGGGCGTTAGGACTTCACCATATGAATTTGGGGGGCAGGGTGAACACAATTCAGTCTATAGCACTCACATGATGGTGGACGCTTGGCAAGTCAAAACTGCACGTAAGCTGGAAGTCCAGGACCCAGGGAATAGTTGTAGTTTGAGTCCAAAGGGGTGGGAGGTGTCTGCTGGCAGAATTCCCACTTATTCCAGGGGCATCAGTGTTCTTCTGCCGAGGCGTCCGACTGATTGGATGAGGCCCATCTGTACTCTGGAGGGTACTCTATTTCACCCAAGTCGACTGATTTAAATGTTAATCTCCTCTAAAAAATACCTACACAGAAACACCTAGGGTAATGTTTGACCAAACATCTGGGTCCTGTGGCCTAGCCAAGTTAACACACAAAACTAACCATCACAGTCCCAATGGCCCCTTCGCCTCCCATCTGTGCCCACAGTTACTTGTCCAGACAGAAGAGCCCTGAACACATGGAACTGGGGTAACTGGTCAACTTCTGGCTCTTACTCTCCAGTGGCCCGGTCTGCCATGAGTATAGCTCACCTTCTGGCAGTTCCATGGCCTCACAACCTGAATTCTAAGGTGGAAGTGCAGGTCTTCCACAAAATTTCCTTCCTCCTATTTTGACTTTCTTCATTTCTCATGGCTTCTTATTACAGTCTTCTGTCTAGCCAGACTAACCTGCCTGCCGTTTCCGTCTAAGCCTCTACTGTGAGTTGACATATTCTTTTGTTTCTCCAGTCTGTGTGCCATTGCGTCTGAGGAACCTGCTCAAAACAGCCTCCCTCACCTTCTTCCCCTGAGCACCTCGTGACGGTCCCCTTTCTCTATCTTTACTCTTACCTTATTCTGTGTCCTTCCCCCTTTGAACATTTTAGGGCCTTGTGTGTGTGTGTACATAGGTGTGTGGTGTGGTATATGTGTACAGGTGTGTGGGTGTGTGCATATGTGGGATGTGGGGTGTGTGTGCACATGTGTTTGTGTGGTGTGTGCACATGTGTGGGTGTGTATACGTGTGTGTACATAGGTATATGGTGTGTGTGTGCGTGTGCACGTATGTGTGGTGTATGTGCACACATGTGTGGTGTGTGTGGTGTACATGTGTGTGCACATCACTCATCACACAGACCACATACTCCTAGAATAGCCATCCCGTTTTCTAGTTCTAGTTCATCCCCATCTCGGCCCGGGTCCACACAGAGCTTCACTCATGGCGATTCTGCGCTAATTGTTGCAGAGCAACGCATTCTAGCTCGCTGCTGACGTTGGACACATTTCTAGTGTGTTTTTCCAGGTCTGAGGGGGAAAATCTACCCGAGGTCAGACTCCCAGCCCCTCGGCATCCCTCTGCCCTCTGCCAGGGCAGCCATCGGGAGGTTGGCGGGCAGACCACGGTTGGCTGAGAGTCAACTCTCCTAACACTGCCAGCAGAGGACACGAAAGTCCAAAGCTGTTTGCTAGGAACTTTTTGCGGCACGAAAATTGTCTTTTAAAAACCCTGCTCCCCCATCCCCCTAAAGAAAAAGAATTTAAATTCAAACAGCCTTTACCTGCATCCTCCCTCTCTCATTACCTCCCAGTTAGTGCTCAACGCCAATTGTCCATGAAATTCCGCTGCTGCTGCTAATGAAATGAAGAACATAAGAAGTTTGTGAACAGGAAGTGTCCGTGCAAACCTCCACCTGTTTCCCTCCTCACTTCCTCCTCTGCCTCCGCCTGCTCAGTTAGCTTCTTGATCGATCCCTAGATGTCTCTTCACTTCCTCCGCTGTCACGGGGGAAAAGGCTTGCAGTGAACTCCCCGCTACGTTGTCTCCTTCCTTTCCAGTTGTCCTTGGGGAAAGCGTCTGGTTTTGGTCCCAGCTCCATCACTGTCCAACCAGGAGACCTTGAGCGTGATTTCTCAGAGCTTCGACTATGCGACACAGGTTGCTTATACTTACTCTACCAAATCACAGAACTTTGAGGATTGGAATGAAGCAATGTATTTAACAGCACTTTCAAAAGTAACTAATACATCACAAAATAAAAAGAAGACCTGCCTGCTGTCCACAGATGGATTGTACTCTTCAGGCTTTGGTGTGAGGTCTTTCTTCCTCTGCCTCGATCAGAATCCACTTACGAGCTCTGGTTCTCCCCAGAAGTGCCTTTATTCTAGGATCCAAGGGCCAAAGCCTGAAGCCATCACCTGCCTTCTGGCCAGGGACTTGGGTGGTGGGGCTGCCCAAGGGACGTCCCATTCCACTTTCCATGCAGCCTTCTTTCACTTCCTCCCTAGAGAGCATCTCCTCGGTCCTCCTCCAAGAGGCAGCCTTTCAGGAGCGAGGCCTGACCACTAAGCTGGGCCCCAGTGTGGACCACCTCCGTCCAAGTGCCAAGGGGCCCTGATCTCAACGTGGCAGCCAGGGATGCGTTTGAAGCCCCAGGGTCAGGTCTGCGTCCTGAAGCAGTGCCATTATTAACAAATGACATGGGACCCCTCCCCCTGGAAGAGAGTCCCTGTGCTGTGGGAGGAAGATAGGGCACCAGCAGCCTTTATTTACAGAACAGCTTTAGCTCAGCTCCTCCAAATGTTTAGAAGTTTCACGATTCCTGTGTCACAGAGGAAGGAAACTGAGGAACAGAGCAAAAATGGGATTTTCCCAGCTGTGACTGCTCCGACCATCTGCTGTTTCCCAGAATCTAAGGTAGTTTCGGAGCTCACCAAGAAATCACAGCTCCAATTTGGGGGACTTCACTGACGTCTAGAAGAAAGACTTAGCTAAGCACAGCCCCAGGCTAGACAGGCAGCCCTCCGTTTTTATGTCATTCTATCTCAGAATAGCTTCCAAGTCCGGCTGCTGTGGTCTCCCGTAGCCTGTGCGGTCTGGTGTAGGGCCAATAATCAGGCCGTGGAGGGTCTTGCTCCCCTCCCAAGACACCTCCAATCCCCTCCCTGCTTGTCCTAGAGGGGAGGAGCTGTTGCGGTTAAGGAAGCTGACCCCCTCACCCTTAGTCTCTGTGACCCAGCTTTGAACCTGGACAGGTCAGACCGGGAAGCAAACCAAAGAACTCACAGCTCCCATCCTGGGCACAGGCAGCATGGAGCAGCACCTGGCGGGATTAGACCCACCTCCGTGCAGCCTGGAGGGCCCCCGGGTCCTCTAACTTCTCAGGGATCTAAGTATACATATAAGGGCAAGGTTAGCAAAAGGAGGTGGAACTGAAATTTTTCGCCTATCGTGTGGCTCTGAGGTTTCTAGAAAATTTCAGATTTTGTACTCCAGGTAGGGGATTCCTCCACCAGTTCCTGGATGTTGGCTGATCATCCCAAGGTAGAGACCCCAGGTCCCCTGGTCCCCCCAGGAAGGAAGGCTATGCCTCCCTCCCTGCAACTCCCATCAGTGCCCTGGGCCCATCGCAAGCGTCTCCCCCGTCTTCGTCCTCCTCCCTGGCTCACACTCCATCTCAGCAGCCAGAACCTCTCAGTCCTGAGTTATTTACCTGCTGAGACAGTAAGAGCTTCATAATTAGCTGAGCAACAGCATGGAGGCTTTTATGAGCAGCCAGGCCCCCCACCACACTCTGGTGTCCATAATTGAAATGACCCACGCCAGTGATTAGATTAGGGGGCTGAAGCAGCCCAGTGTGCCACCCCCACCCCCCTCCCCTGTCCTGTTGGGGGGGTGATGTAGTTAAGTTTGTGCTTCATTTGGCAGAGGCCATAAAGCAGGCATTGCAGCGAGGCTTTCTGCAGGGCTGGGGAGGCACTGCTGGGCCGTGGGCGGGCTCTGTGGCTGGCGACAGATTCCAGATCCGAGGGGGGAGCCCCTCACTTGCCCTTTGCCTCGCTCTCTCTGCATCTCCCCCAGCCTAGTGCCAGGCTCCAAAGACCTGGGCCTAGCGGGATTACCAGCCCTGCTCAGTGTCCCTAGGGTCCAGGGCTGCGTGTGGGCAGGCAGCCCCCGATGGGACTCCGCTCCTGGTCACCCTGCTCATCCTCCAGGATGAGAGCTCCAGGCCAAGAGCAAGAGGGTCAAGGTGCTGTCAGCATTCCCTTTTCTCCCCACCTCCCTGCCTAATCTCGGTTTCGCAGCTCTTTCCTGTACAAGCCTTCTTCAGCACCCCTGTCTCCTAACCTTACTGCTTCCCCCCACCCCGGGGAGCGGGTGTGGACACCACGGGGCTTTGGAGTCAGAAACATTTGTTTGTTCTACTAGAGCATGGTTACCCAGAGTTGGCATGGATTTGGTCTCAGTGCAAACCTGAAGGTCTGGTGGAGGCTGCCGGGAGCGCTGTCACGAGACAGGTTTGGGGGCCCTAGGTGGGCTCTGTGGGAAAGATTGCTGTGATCAGTTGTGATGTCTGCCCCAGGAGAGGGAGGGAAGGAGGAGAGGGGCACTAGGGGGCCCAGCCGGTTGAGTATCTGACTTCACCTCAGGTCAAGATCTCATGGTTCATACGTTCTCCCGGGTCGGGCTCTGTGCTGGTGCGTGGAGCCTGGAGTTCTGTGTCTCCCTCTCTCTCTGCCTCTCCCCTGCCCCTGCTCATCCTCTGTCTCTCTCTCTCTCTCAAAAATAAACATTAAAAAATTTGTTTTTAAAAAGGAGGAGAAGCAGAGCTAACGTTTACTGAGGGTTTTGTCATGTGCCAAGGAGGGTTCTGGGTGCATGGGTGGTAATATTCTAGGACCCCAAGAATGTCAGCCCCGGTGGGGCAGGGAGTATATCGTGTTCGCTGGTACGTCTCCAGTGCCTGTGGCTGCGCCAAACACGTAAGAATCAATCAATACGGCGATATGGGTTGAGTGAACCTCACCAGGTTCAAATTCCACTCCGCCACCGATTAGCCATGTGATTTGGGGAAGTCATTGAAACTCTGTGCCTCGGTTTCCCCATCTATAAAATATGATTAATATTAAACCTAGCTTACAGCGTTCTTAAGAGAATTAAATGAGTTACTATATGTAAAGTGCTTAGAACAGTGTGCCGCACACGCTAAGTACTCAGTTATGTAATAATTTTTATTGTTAAAGTCAATACCCCCATTTCACAAGTGGTCACCATCACGTATACCTGTGCCAGACGCTCTCTAACTGATCTCTGTAGGTAGTCACATTAGATAGATAGATAGATAGATAGATAGATAGATAGATAGATAGATAGATAATACTAGGGCTATTCAGATAGATAGATAATACTAGGGCTATTATGAAGATTGTATGTACTATAAGATATGTATATATATGATGAGACCTCGTGGTGTATCTAGTCCTCATAGTCACCCTACTATTATCATTTGCACTTCACAGTCACACGGGGAGGTTAAGTACATTGCCCCAAATCACTAAGCTAGCAAGTGACAAAGCTAGGGTTCAAATCTAAGCAGTGTGGCTCCAGACTCCATGCTCTTGGGGAGCCTCCTGTGCTCAGGCACACTCTGGCTCCAGAGATTTAACCCTTGACTCTTACTTCTTCCCCCCCCCCCAACCCCTGACTCTCAACCATCACTTCTTAAAAGAGGCTCCTATTTTCTAACTTTAGATGTGGCTACTGTAGAAGATAGGAGTTTGAATTCTAACTCTACCACTCATTAGGTTTACGACCTGGGGCAAGTAACTGAGTTAGCTCAGAATGTCAGGGCTGTTTTTCTTATCTGTAAATTCTGACAAAGGGCTCTTTCACTGAGGTGTTGTGAGGACTGAGTGAGTTAAGATTTATGCACAGTACCTGGCATTAGAGGCATTGAGAATGAAAGCAATTATTATTATTATTATTATTATTATTATTATTATTATTCACCACCTTCCCACTGGGCTGTTCCCAGAGCCCAGAGAGGTTATACATATAAGCTATGTAAAGTCTAAACATTTCCTACTCGACGTATAGTCTCTGGATCAGCAGCAGCAGCACGGGAACTGTTAGAAATGCAGAATCTTGGGTCCTCAGACCTACTGAATCAGGATCTGAATTCTGACCTCATCCCAGAGGATTCGTTTGCACACTGCAGTGACAGAAGCGTGGATCTAAAGAATGATGATGGTAAAGGGGGACCGGGGTCCCTGGGAGGGAGGCCTCATGGCAGGCCTGGGAGCTGGGGTTCAGGGGCAGCTGAATATCACGCAGAGCCCGCCTCTGCTCCCCAGGCAGCTGGGCCCGCGGGGCACCTGCCAATCACCCCGCTCACTCAGCAATCTGCCCTCCCCACAATCAGAGCAGTCAAGCACCCCCGTGCAGCTGGGCGGCTGAATTATAGGCTGTGGGCAGATGGCGGGGATGGCTCTGTGTGCCATCCAAGGGGAGAAGGGAGTGAAGGGAAAGGAAGGTGCCTTCCACTGCCCTCCTTCCCCTGACAGCAGACACCCTGTTTTCTGGAGAGCCAGTAATGGGACGACCCCTCTCCCCCACGGGGCAAACCACTGAGCCCCCTTGCCTGGCGGTGTCATGGCCACAGTATCTCAAGGGGCCTCAGCTATGTGAATCCCTCTTCTCAGGGAGGAGCCTCCTCTCACTAACTAGCCTCTGACGATGTAGCCCTTTCACTGACCCAAAGCTCTGCCTCTCCCCCAGAGCCGTGACTCATCAGCACACCAGGCAGAGGTAGACCTGAGACCGGAGGGGCCACCGCACAGTCATCTTTCCTGCGTCCAGAACAAACCCGACACAGAGCACAGGCACCGAGGGTGCTAGGTGGGGAACATGGACTGCCCCCCTGAAAGCCGAGCTGCAGCGGGTTGAAGCCTTTGTCATCTTCTGGTATCAAAGCACCAGGGATGAGGATGGGGGAAGGACTCCAGGTGACAGGTAAGCCATGCTGCTGTCCCTGCTCCTTCCCTGTGCCTCCCAGAGGTGCTGGGAGGAGGCATCCCTCGAGCAGAGCCTACGCTCTGTCTTCCCACCCACATCCCAAGGCTGCATGTGGTCTGCTCACTCCGCCACCGTGTCTCAGCCCTGGTTCCTGGGAGGTTTGAAAGCTCTGTTTCCCGGACCTTCCCTCACTGGTGATAATTCAAACATCCATTAGGTTTTATGGGGCACTGCTTCCAGAGCTGCAGGAGATGGCTCTGGGGCTTCACTCTAGGCCTTAGGACTCCCTATGGCCTGCAGATCCTTCTGGCCACTTAGCCCATCTCCCCTGAACACCCTGCCCTCTCACCTTTCAGCCACCATAGCACTCTCCCTGAACTTGACGCTGAGGATACCAGGGCAGAACCCAGGCTTGTCATTGTAGCCCAGGCTTGAGGCCCCTTGTTCTGCTTCTTTGGGCAGCATTGCGGATGTGTGTGTGTGTGTGTGTGTGTGTGTGTGTGCGTGTGCGTGTGCATGGGTTTACATGCCTATATGTACCTGCATGTGTGCATATGTGTTTGAGGTGGTCACTCAAAGTTGGAGGAGAACCAGACCAGCTCGTTCAAAGCTCTCATTTTTCAGATGAGGCTGGGAGAGGATAATAATAACAAACCCTAGATAATGATAAAGGTGATAGTAATGAGGCTGATTAAAGATAGCCACTCCCTATGGGACACTCACTGTGTGTCACATGACCAATGAGGACTTCCCATAGGGTGTCTAATGTAGTCCTTATGGTAGGATAAATTCATGAATACAGAAACTGAGGCCCAGAGAGGTTAAGTGACTTGCCTAATGCCACACAATGAGTAGGTAAAGACTAGAATTTGAACTCAAGGCGATCTGACGGAGCACCTAGAAGCTTTAGTATCTGGTGTTTGGTATCTAGTGTTTGGAGAGATGGTGGAGGCAGCGGGTGGCCTCCCTATCACAGGAGCAGTGGCAGAATTAAGTGAGCTCCTGGGGGTGGAAGTTGCAAAGACAAGGGACTGTTTTCTCAGTGCAGAGCCCAGACGAGAGCTGCAGTTCTTCTTTCCCAAAGCAGTGAGCTTCCCTGGAGGTCTTATCCCGCTGGGAGACAGGCCCCTGCCCCAGTGCCCTGGGGTTAGAAGGTACACACAGTGTCTTAGGCTAGACTCCTAAGAACCCCGCGTGCTCCCCTACCCGGGCAAAGAGAAGCAGGTGAAGGATCAGGGGCGGGGTCCAAAATGAGGCTGGAGAAGGTTGGCATGTCGGAGCCCATGACAATCTGTGCTGATCTGGAAAAGTGATAGGGCTGGCTGGAGGCTAGAGTGGAGGACGTGGGGTTTAGTGGGGGGATCGTGTGCCCAGCACTGGAGGAATTCTCTCTCCTTTTTTTTTTTTAAGTTCTTATTTAAATTCTAGTTAGTTAACATACAGTGTAAATTTAGCTTCGGGTGTCCAATATACTGACTTAACACTTCCATACATCACCCAGTGCTCATCACAACAAGTGCCCTCCTTAATCCCCATCACCTATATGGCCCTTCCCCCCACCAGCCTCCCTTCTGGTAACCAGCAGTTTTGTTTTCTATAGTTAAGAGTCTATTTCTAGGTTTCTCTCTCTCTCTTTCCCCTTGCTTGTTTGTTTCTTAAATTCCACATATCAATGAAATCATTTGGTATTTGTCTTTCTCTGACTGACTTGTTTTGTTTGGCATAATACTCTCTAGCTCCATCCATGGCACTGCAAATGGCAAGATTTCATTTTTTTTTACGGCTGAATAATATTCCACTGGATATATATACCACCTCTTCTTTATCCATTCGTCAATTGGTGGACACCTGGGCTCTTTCTATAATTTAGCTATAGTAAATAATGCTGCCATAAACATCGAGGTGCATGTATCCCTTTGAATTAGTATTTTTGTATTCTTTGGGTAAATACCTAGTAGCACAATTGCTAGATCGTAGGGTAGTTCTATTTTTAATTTTGGGGGGAACCTCCATACTGTTTTCCACAGTGGCCACATAAGTTTGCATTCCCACCAACCCAGCAAGAGCATGGGGGAATTCTCTTTTAAGGAAGGTAAAGAAGATGTTGGGGAGAGAGTCACCCAAGCATAAATTCAAATCTTGGCTCCACCACTTAATGGCTTCGTGATGCTGGACAAGTCAAATAATTCTCTGAGCCTGAGTTTGTTCATCTGTAAAATAGGGATTATAAGGTCCAATACCCAGCATGAGGACTTGTGAAGTATTTAAGACTTGTCATAGATGCTCAAAAATATGGTCCCTTCCTCTTCCCACACCCTACCAACCACTTCCCACTAAGAGACTCTGGACAATTTCCTTTATAATAATAACAGTAGTAACAAAAGTGACTACAACTCCATTTACTGAGCACTTACTGTGTGACAGACATAACATGAAGCATCCTACTCATATTATCTCATTAACTTCTCCCTAAAACTCTATGCTAGATGCCATCCATCCATGCTGCCAAGCCCTGGAGAGGTTGACTGACTCATCCAAGGCCCCGGAGCTAGAAAATAGCAGAGCTGACATTCGATCTGAGTCTAGGTTATACTGTGGTGACACATGACCCCCAAGTCTCAGTGGCTTACAGCATGTTGTGTGCCCACTGCCGGCCAGTTCTGGTTCTGGACCATGTCCTCCCTCTGAGACCCAGGCCGGTGGAGCAGCGTCCATCTGGGACATTGTTGGTCACCTTGGCAGAAGGAAACCGACAGGGCCTGGAAGACATCTCTGTCTCTTCTGCTCACAATTAACTCATTGTCCCATTGTCCTCCTCATGCACCCACTCAACAGCCATGTTGCCAGAAGGGCAATCTGTCCAAGAACCCAGAAGAGGGGACAGCCAGAATATTTGGAGCGTAACATTAATGACCACCATACCCAGTTTCTAATCCCTACCCTTGATGGGTTCCCACAGTAGAGTGAGCCTCGATTTCCTCATCTGTAAGGAAGGAATAATAATTCTACCTTTCAGGATGGTCATGCTGACTCTGTGACCTGGTACACAAGAAACCCAAGCCTGGAAAGACTGAATCATGGAGATTGCGTGTGGGGTTCAGAAATACTCTCGACTGGTCGGTTTAACCTTTATTTGGTGGAATGGCAAATGGTGCTGCGGAATTCAGAGGTTCCCGTGAGACAAGGGACTTGCTTTGGAAAGTGCTGCTGCTCTCAGAGCTCATGAAACCACCTTCAGGGGAGCCAGAAGGGAAGGAACGTTTCCAGGATGTCGATCAGAGGCAACAGCAAATGTGATTATGTCAGCAAATGTGCAAAAGTGCTGTACGCTTTTGGAGGACTCTTCATTTAGGACTAATTAAATACTTGGAAGCAGGAAGATTGAAAGGGTCCTCTCTGGGAAGCTACTTAGGCCAGCAAGACACTTCAGGGTCTATTTGCAGCATTTGGAGAGCTCCAGAGGAGGGGGAAGTGGGCGGCTCAACTGGGAACAACACTCAGGAGGAGGAACACGAGGCTATCAGGGACACTGCAGCATGCCCCCACCCCCACCCCAACCTTGGTCTCCCAGGATCTGAGGTTTGGGTGATGTGAAAAACAGACCTGGGGTTTATGCTGGTTGTTGTGAAGGGGGTTGGGGGGTGCCTGTAGAATGGTGTGTATCAATTTCCTGTTGCTGCTCTAGAGAATTACCCCAAACTTAATAACTTAAAACAACACAGATTTGTTCTCTTATAGCTCTGCAGGTCAGAAGTCCGAGATCAGTTTCACTGGGTGAAAGTCAAGGTGAAGGCTTCCAGCGGCCACCTGCGCACCTGGGCTCATGGCTCCATCCTCTACCTTCCAATATCATCTCTGGTTTCTGCCTCTGCCTCCACATGGCTTTCTCCTATCCTGTCATCACACCTCCTCTGCCTCCTTCTTAGAAGGACGCTCATGCTTTTACATGTAGGGCCAACCAGGGTGATTCAGGATAATCTCTCCATCTCAAGATCCTTAACACAATCATATCTACAAACTCCCTTTTGCAAACACTCACAGGTTCCAGGAATTAGGACCTGAGTATCTTCAGGGCCATTACCCAGCCTACCACATGACACATCCGAGATGGGTTGGGAAGCAAAAGGGCAACCATGATCCAGCTGCACCCCACAGATCTCCCATGGGGTCTGAGATAGGGGTATCCTCTAGGTCATGGTGGGACCTCTGTGGCAATCCCAGGAGAGCCCATGACACATCTCTCTTCAGCCATGAGGCAGCACATGATACACAGTGCTACTGAGCAGCAAAGACATGTTATATAATCAGTTAATCCATGTATTAACAAACATGTGTTCAACACCTACTGTGTTCCATTGGGGGCGATTCAGACCTAGGGCCCTCCTGGGTTTTCCAACTAGGAGATTCATTCAACAAATACTTATTGAGTCCCAGCTAGGTGTCAGGCACTGTTCTGGGTACTTGGGATATATCAGTAGACAAAACCCCCAAAGCTCCCCGCCCTCAAGGTACTGACATTCTACCAGTGGAGATGGACAATTAGGAATCATCATAAGTCAATCACATAGTATGTTAGGAGGTGATGGGGCTGTGGAACAAAAGACAAAGTGGGGCCAGGTAAGAGGGGTCAGGTGTGCCCAGGTGGGGACAGGGAGGAGAGGGTAGTAAGAAGATTAGTCAGGATAGACCTCATTGAACAGGTGAGGTTTAGGCAAAGACCTGAGGGGGAATTAGCCAAGTGGACATCTGGGAAGAGAGAGCTCCTGGGAGAGCAAAGAGCTAGAGCGAAGGTTCTAAGGTGGAGTGGACAAAGTGATGGGAAGGTCATAGCAGGTGAACACAGGGAACAGGAGCTCAGCGGGCTACCTCTGTGGAGCCAGCCAGGCCAAACCTAAAGAGAAGAGAAGACGGCGTAAAACAAGGTCTCTAAACCCGCTGGTATGGAACTCGGGAAAATCCTCTGAACTGGGAGCTAGCTCTGGGGTTGGGAGTTGCATGGCCTTGCTGAAGTCACTTAGCCTCCCTGAGATTCACTTTCCTCACTTACAGACTGAGAAGCTTGCGTGGATTCTCTCACTCCTCCATTCATTCAGCGGACTCCTTCAAGCACAGAGGAGGAGGCCCCAGGCAGATGGGAGACACTGCAGATCCTAAGGTGAGCCTGCTCTCCCTGTCTAGGTCCTTTCTGCTCTACTCTGTGCTGACAGAAGTGAGGGGCTTGGCCTGTAGATGAGAAAGTATAATGGTGGCAGGCCTTGGTATCAATTTCTGAATGTCCTAAAGAATAGCACTGGGTGGGTGGAAACGTTAGAGAAACACATCTGAGGAGCAAAATAAGAAATATCTCAGCAGAAATGAAATGGTTCTGAAAGGTCTCCTCCTTTGCTTGGAGGTGTGCAAGTAAAAGCTGAGAGCCGTTGGCTGGGGACGCCATAGAGATTTGGGTGCCAGATGGAGGCTGGATTAGATGGTTTCAAAGGCCAAAGGGAGCTCTCTCTGATGTCTCCAACTCTAGAGAATGTTCATACCAAGGCAGGCGTGTCTGCTGGGACGTGTTGAAGACCTTGCTCTAGGCTGATTGCTCTCTCATAAGTGCAAAGTGAGTGAGACAGTGGCCCCTGAAGCAGGAGGGCCATGTGACCTCCTTACCGGGTCCTGCGTCTCCACTGGGTGCCGTGGGAAGAGGCCTCCATAGCATAGACCTCCTGTGGGGTCTCACTGCCTCTCTCTTATTGGGAGTGAAGCTGGGATTTCTGCTATGCCTGTCCTCTCCCCATTGTCTCATCTGTCTATTGGCTCACACAGGACTACAGTCTCTGTCACAGAGTCTTTTCTCTCTCCAGTTAGTGGCAGGTCAGGGAGCCCAAATGTTCTCCACTCTAAGACATACATTACTTTACAAGCCACCCAGTGGCCAGCTAAGACCCCCTGGTTCACTGCCCAAGAAAGTAACAGACCAGAGCTATGACAGCAGTGGGGCCGTGGCAGTCTGCTCCATGTGTCCCCAGAACCAGGGGAGGGAGCCAAGGATCCCAATGCCGGGCCTGGCAGCATCCTTACTACCTCAGTTGACAGCCACACCCCCAAGGAGGTCAGGAGAGCTCCAGAGCACAGGTGAATTTTGCTAAACAGCCTCATTTTCTTCCCTTTCACTACTGCCGTTCATTCGTTTACCCAACAAATATTTATTGAGCATCTATTATGTGATAGGCACTCTCCTAGTTTCAGGGAATTCAACAATCAACAAAACAAATAAAAATCTCTGCCTCTAAAGGACAGTCTCTTCAATAAGTGGTGTTAGAAAAACTTGGGGCGCCGGGGTGGCTCAGTCGGTTAAGCATCCGATTTCTGCTCAGGTCATGATCTTGCGGTTTGTGAGTTCAAGCCCCACATCGGGCTCTGTGCTGATAGCTCAGAGCCTGGAGCCTGCTTCAGATTCTGTGTCTCCCTCTCTCTCTGCTCCTCCCCCTCTCACACTCTGTCTCCCTCTCTTTCTCTCTCAAAAATAAATAAATGAACATTAAAAAGAAGAAGAAGAAAATATAGGGAAGAGCTCTTTGACATTGGTCTTGGCAGTTATTTTTTGGATATAACACCAAAAGCACAATCAACAAAAGCCAAACTAAACAAGCAGAGGTACATTAAACTACAAAGCTTCTGTACAGAAAAGGAAACCATTGACAAAATGAAAGGCAACCAACAAAATGGGAGAAAACACCTGCAAACCATATGTCTGATAAGGTTTTCACGTATAAGATAGATAAGGAACTCATGCAACTCAATAGCAAGAAATAATAATAATCTGATTTAAAAATGGGCAAAACACCTGAATAGACATTTCCCCCAAAAAGATATTCAAATGATCAGCAGATACATGAAAAGGTTTTCAACATCACTAATCATCAGAGAAATGCAAGTCTAAACTACAATGAGGTATCACTCCAGGACTGTTAGAATGGCTATTACCAAAAAGACAAAAAAAAAAAAAAAAAAAAAGAAAGAAAGAAAGATTTGTGAGAGTGTGGATGAAAGGAAACCCTTTCCTGCAAATTGGTGTAATCATTATGGAAAACAGTATGGAGGTTCCTCAAAACATTAAACATAAAACTACCTATGTCCCACTCCTGAGTGTGTATCTAAAGGAAGTGAAATCACTACATGAAGAGATATCTGCACTCCCATGTTGCTTGCGGCATTATGCACAATGACCAAGATTGGAAACAACATAAGTGTCCATCAGTGGATGAATGGATAAAGAAAATATGATCAATACATACACTAAAGTATTTGTTATTCAGCCATTAAAAGAGGAAATCCTGCCATTTTGCAATGTGATGAACTTAGAGGGCATTATGATAAGTGAAATAAGCCAGATGGGGAAAGACAAATACTGTATGGTATCACTATATATAGGATTTAAAAAAAAAAGTCAAATTCATGAAGCAGAGAGTACATTGGATGGTGGCTGCCAGGGGCTGGGAGGGCGGGCGGGGAGTGGGGAGACGTTGATCAAAGGTCCAAACTTTCAGTTATAAGATGACTATGTTCTGGCACGTGTGGGTGGCTCAGTTGATTAAGTGTACGACTTCGTCTCTGGTCATGATCTCTCGGTTCATGAGTTTGGGTCCCAAGTCAGGCTCTGTGCTGATGACTCAGAGCCTGGAGCCTGCTTCAGATTCTGTGTGTGTGTGTCTCTCTCTGCCCCTTCCCTGCTTGCAGTCTGTCTCTGTCTGTCTCTCTGTTTCTCTCAAAAATAAATAAACATTAAAAAATTTTATTAAAAAAATGACAAATAAGTTCTGAGGATCTTGCACAGAGCATGGTGATTACAGATAACCATACTGTATTGTATACCTGAAGTTTGCTAAGAGAGTGGGTCTTAAGCATTTTCACACAAAGAAAAAGGTAACTATGTGAGGGGTTGGATATGTTCATTAACTTGATCGTGGTAATCATTTCACAATGCATATGTATATCCAATCAGCACTCTGTACACTTTAAATGTACACAATTTTATTTCTCAATTATACCTCAGTAAAGCTGAGAGAGGAAAAATCCCCTCCCTTGTGGAGCTCACATTCTAGCAGGGGAAACAGATAATAAACAAGATAAATAAACTGAGCATGCAGCATGTGAGAAGTGTGCGGAAGGAATATAGGGAGCAAGGGGGGTGTATGTGAGACAAGGTGGTCAGAGAAGGTCTCGCCGGGAAGGTGACGTGGGAGGCAGGTGAGGGCAGCCAGGCTCACACACAAGCTATTGCTCTCTGATTCTCCCCTCCCCTCTTCCCAGGCTGGTGGCAAGCTGCTGGGAACCCACCCCTTTCAGTTTCTATTGCTGTATTTAACTCTTTTAGGGTGTTCACAAGCCATTACCTCTTTTATTTATTAATTCTATTGATCCCTTTTGTTGTAATGGGAAGGAAACTAATAGCTTCTGAGCCTATGCTGTGTCCTGGGCCCTGGGCTGCATGCTGAGCTGTGCGGCCCTCAGCCCGTTGAATCCTCATGACCCCTGGGGGGCACGCGTGCTTATGCCCACTCTAGACATGAGAAAACTGAGGTGACCTGCTTTAGGTGTCTGGGCCAGGGTTGAAGGACTAGTAAGCTGAGCAACTGAGATTTGAGGTCAAGTCTGACTCCAGAGTCTGTGCTTTTTTCATAACACATGAATTGCGATTTTCATAATTGTTGGGAGAGGCAGGGAGGGAGCGGGTCTCAGATTATCTGGGAAGGCGTGTGCTTAATTTGAACCATATGATGCTGGCATCGCCTTCCCCATTCCAGAGTAATAATTACTGAACTATACTATTCTCAAAAAGAGTCCTTGAATTTGGTAGGCAGAGCAACTATTCCTTTATTCTCATTTGATAGGTGATAAGACCTAGGCACAGACGATTTAGTTGGTTCGCCCACAGCCACACTTGGAGTATTTGATGGAAGCAAGGCTAGAGTCGCCTGGTATTCCATTCTTCCTCTTGCTTCCTTTTAAATACCCATCTAGTTTCTTTTCAGTGAGATGGTACATGTACACGGGACAAAACTTAAAGGCGTAACAGGGTAGATAAAGAAAATGTCTCCCTCCCCACCCTGTCCCTGGATCTGCATCTCACCGCCCCTGAGGCAACAACCATACAGCCTGCTGTTCCTTCCTCTCCGTTCCTTCCCCCAGTGGAAACGGCAGAGGAGAGAATCAGATCTTCTCTTGGCTTAGGGTTTTAAACCAGGCTCGGCCACCTGTTTGCTGAGTGACCTTGGGCAAGTTGCTACATGTCTCAGAGCAGGAGTTCTCCAGCTATAAAATGGGGACAAGGTCCCTACCTCAGAGAGCTCTCCTGAGTATCGAAGTGAAAGGGGAGCATGCAGGAAAGTGCATTGTAAACCATGCAGAGCCTCACGAAGGTTGCTAAATATTTTTATTCTCTGCCTCTGGAAGAGCCCAGAAATGACCACCAGGTTCTCACCCTCTCAGAGACAATGGAGAGGATGAATAGGAGATGGAACTCATTTCCACAGGATGAAAGGAAATGATTCCAATTGTACCAAGTGCAATTAAAATTTAATAGTACAGGAAACTTTGCTTTGGAATCCCAAAGGGGCTTCTGAGTTTTCCTTCTTTGAAAAGTTTTTGGAAAATACTAATAACAATATATTAAGACACTAATCTTCCAAGAGGCAAGGGAATGGATAAAAAGGCCTCTCTAGTCCCTTCCTTTCTAGAAATTAGAATTCAAGTAGAAGAGAAATTTAAACCAAACCTTCTGTCCCTGGCCCAGCTCTGGGGTGACCAGATGGGCTAATGACACATTGCCAGCCACACTCATGCCTGGCCTTTGCTACCAGCTTGTTGACTCTAGGTGCACTTTCCAGGTTGACCTTCTACTCTGGAGACCACCCTGGAGTTGGTTCTGTTGTTTGTGGCCAACAAACAGAATTTGATGGATATGTGGGGATTGGGGTAGAAGGGGAGCTTCATCTTATAGGAAGGAGACATTCTCCAGAAGCTGGAGCATCCTGGTCTTGGCTACTTGTAAGGACCCAGAGCAATATGGCCACCCTCCTGTGCCAGGAAGGAGGGGAGGGGAAAAGAAGGGTGGGCCTGCCTCTCTGCTGCACATGGCCTGCATGAAGGATTGCCACCACCCTTATGAAAACAAGTCCCCGGATCTCCAGAGTTTCGCTGCAGGAAGATCTCTAGGAAGGTGGGGCAGTGGGGCCCCTAGGGTTTCACTTTGCTTGGGTGCTTCTCTCTCTCAGACAGTTGCTGCTGCCACCTCACTGGCCAATCAGGAACAAAGTCCTCCTCCTCCTCCACCCCTTAGTGTGGCAGATGAAGGTTGGGGATTCCCACATGAACACCTATTAAGGGAAGAGAAAGGACAAGGAGGCAAAGGAGTATTCGCCGACCGAAATACTCGGTCTTGTAGGGCACAGGGTGCTGGGTCATCCCAGGCCTGTCGAATACCTCCCTGCAGCCCCACAATGCTCTAGAGAGTCCCAAAGGAGAAGCATGACTTCATGAGGCCCCTTTCTTGGGGCTTCTTCACCTCTACTTCTTGCCTGTCTGCATGTGGACGGTGGTGCCTTAAAACGAACTCAACCATCTTGACCTTTGAGGTCAATATCGACAGAAAAAGCCCCACTGTGCCACCTGCTTCAGGATTTCCATCCCTTCTGCTTGGAGGACTAGAAAAGACTTCCTCTCCAGGTGACAGATGACAAGGAAGCCCCACCCCATGCACCCAGACTCAATAGAATAATATTATAGTCCAGAGATTCTAGCATCACTTCCATCCCATGACGAGGGGTTGCAGAAGGTCACTGGTCCCAAGTTTACTGTGAAGCCCCATACCTAGCGTTTGCAGAAACTGGCTATATTGGGGCCAGGATGGGAAAGAGCAGTATTTCTGAATCCAGTCTGTATTGGGGAAAACAATAAATGCAATGGTCCCTAAAGTTATCATATATTCTTATGACTATTCTTTAATAAAAATATCTTTAATTTGCAGGCTTATGTAGGGCCAACCCAATGAGCCTGCCCTTTCAATAAGAGCAGTCAAGGCAGGAATGGGGGACTCCCATCCATACTAGGGATCGGAGCCAGAGTCCAGTCAGCCTGGGCCTCAATCCTACAGAATGCTCTGGACTCATTGTAATCAGGAGGTTATGAGCCCAGGCTTTCAAGTTTGTAGGACCTAACACCACACCCTCCATTTATCAGCCCTGGAATTCTGCACGGGCTGCTTGACTACTCTGTGCCTTCCTTTTTATTTTATTTTATTTTATTTTATTTTATTTTATTTTATTTTATTTTATTATTTTTTTAATTTTATTTTTAATTTTTTAAAATTTACATCCAAATTAGTTAGCATATAGTGGAACAATGATTTCAGGAGTAGATTCCTTAGTGCCCCTTACCCATTTAGCCCATCCCCCCTCCCACAACCTCTCCAGTAACCCTCAGTTTGTTCTCCATATTTATAAGTCTCTTCTGTTTTATCCTCCTCCCTGGTTTTATATTATTTTTGTTACCCTTCCCTTATGTTCATCTGTTTTGTCTCTTAAAGTCCTCATATGAGTGAAGTCATATGATTTTTGTCTTTCTCTAATTTCACTTAGCATAATACCCTCCAGTGCCATCCACGTAGTTGCAAATGGCAAGATTTCATTCTTTGTGATTGCTGAGTAATACTCCATTGTATATATATATGCCACATCTTCTTTATCCATTCATCCATCGATGGACATTTGGACTCTGTCCATACTTTGGCTATTGTGGATAGTACTGCTATAAACATTGGGGTGCACATGTCCCTTCGAAACAGCATACCCGTATCTCTTGGATAAATGCCTAGTAGTGCAATTGCTGTGTCCTAGGGTTGTTCTATTTTTAGTTTTTTGAGGAACCTCCATCCCGTTTTCCAGAGTGGCTGCACCAGCTTGCATTCCCACCAGCAGTGTAAAAGAGATCCTCTTTCTCTGCATCCTCACCAACATCTGTTGTTGCCTGAGTTGTTAATGGTGCTATTCTGACAGGTGTAAGGTGGTATCTCATTGTGGTTTTGATTTGTATTTCCCTGATGATGAGTGATGTTGAGCATTTTTCATGTGTCGGTTGGCCATCTGGTTGTCTTCTTTGGAGAAGTGTCTATTCATGTCTTTTGCCCATTTCTTCACTGGATGATTTGTTTTTTGGGTGTGGAGTTTGATAAGTTCTTTATAGATTTTAGATACTAACCCTTTATCTGATATGTCCTTTGCAAATATCTTCTCCCATTCTGTCGGTTGCCTTTTAGTTTTGTTGATTGTTTCCTTTGCTGTGCAGAAGCATTTTATTTTGATGAGGTCCCAGTAGTTCATTTTTGCTTTTGTTTCCCTTGCCTCTGGAGACGTGTTGAGTAAGAAGTTGCTGCGGCCAAGATCAAAGAGGTTTTTGCCTGTTTTCTCCTTGAGGATTTTGATGGCTTCCTGTCTTACATTTAGGTCTTTCGTCCATATTGAGTTTATTTTTGTGTATGGTGTAAGTAAGTGGCATTCTTCTGCATGTCGCTGTCCAGTTTTCCCAGCACCACTTGCTGCAGAGACTGTCTTTGTTCCACTGGATATTCTTTCCTGCTTTGTCAAAGATTAGTTGGCCATACATTTGTGGGTCCATTTCTGGGTTCTCTATTCTGTTCCATTGATTAAGTGTCTGTTCTTGTGCCATCTCTGCCTTCCTTTTCTCATCTGCAGTATGGGAATAATCATATCTTCTTCATAGGAAATAGAAGTTAAATATGATAAAGAGCTTAGCACAGTGCCTGGCACACAGTGTGCTTGCTAAATGGCAGGTACTGTTGTGAAGTGGTGCAGAAGCAGGCCATTCCAAGGAGCAGGGCCTTGACAGAGAAAAGGTCAAGATGGGACATGATGGGGGCATCAAGGAAAGAAAAGGCCAGGAGGGAAGAGACTGCTCCTCTTCTCTCCTCTCCATAAAGGCCACTGCTGCCGCTGTGGGCAGGGAAACTAGGAAGTCTGAGTCAGGCCTCTTCCCATCTCCCTGGCTTCCATCTTCCCCATGGGGAGATGACCTAAATCTTTCAACCTCCATGACAGGATGTGTCAGGTGCCTGGAACTGGTGGAAGAAGGGCTCCCCTGTCTGCCCCTGTGCCCTTCCCAGAGCTGAGGGGTAGAGCCCGCAGGGATTCCGTGAGCAAGTGCCGAGCATGGGTAGCATGCAGCCAGTAGGGCCCGTGGACCCCTCTCCTCAAGGTGCCGTGGGAGAGTGGAGCTGCATCCCCCACTCGGAACCCTTCCCCAGCAGGTGGGCGCCTGGTGGGGCCAGATGCTATGACAGATTGCAGAAGTTTTTCTAAGTTTATAGGTTTTAAAAGGTCAGGCTCTTTGGTGGTAAAATTTTCAGAGACCAGTAAAATTTACTGGAGGAGACAGGAGACACGACTGAAAGTAAAAGGCTGCAGCCAGGAGTCTAAGGGATCTCAGCTCCATCCCCTAACGGGCTGTGGGAACAGAGGCAAGGCACAGAGGCTCTCTGGGCTCTGTGTTTTAACCTGGAAAATGGGAGCAAGCACCGTGGTAAGGGGCAGGAGGGTGTGCGCCCCCATGAGCCTGGGCTCTTCACCGCCTGATTACACCGAGTCCCAGAGCCCTCTGTAGGATTTAAACCCAGGTTGATTGATTGAATTCTGGAAAGTGCCAAGCACAGGCGTGACTACAGTCCTCCTGGGCACGGTGTTGGGAGCAGCTGGACACAAAGCCAAGGCACAGGCCTACAGGTCCTGCATCCTCAGGGCTTTTCATTACCCACCCTGGGCCGCTGCCGTCTGCGTGTCTGCCTCTGCGCCCCCGGAGGAGCCCGGCCGTCTGCAGGCAGAGCTCCGGAATCAAATTAGCTAGGCCTCTGCTACTTCCCTCGTCCCCGCCGGCCACGGCGAGTTCATCAAGGCCGCTCACTAATTTTTATCTTGTTTAAAAGGGACAAAAGTGACTCCACAGTTTCATCGGAGGCAATTTACACCCCGCCACTGGCCACAGCTCCAACTACCCCCTGTCTGCTGTGCCATCAAATCCATTAATAGGAAATTTCTTTGGGGGAAACTTGACTGATGCTCCATCAGAGAGGCACAGAGGCAATACATCTCCATTCGAGGCCGTGGCCTGCCCGGCTCGCTATAATCCTATTACCTAAGAAGCTAATTCCCTAATGCACACACTGTACCAAGACATTCTCTTCCCTCCCCAGCACAGTTGGGCAGTCCCAGAGGATTCCAGGAGCTCAGAGCAGAAGTGAAGGCTTGGGGCTCAGAGGACAGGGTCTCCAGGCTTTTTGGTTGCTCCCTGCCCGGGGCTTGGCATGTGGCCTTGGCTGGCCCTCCATTCCACAGCACTGGAGGGTCAGTCACATTCAAGCCACCCCAACTCCACGGCTCTGCCTCTCCTGAAGCCTTCTTTTCTTTTCCTCCCTCTATTTCCCTTTTTTTTTCCTCCTTGCCTTTTACTGCTAGCTTCCTTTTCTTTTCCATTTCCTGCCAATGTTTTCTTTTCTCATCTTCCTTTTCCTCTTCCTTTTACTTTTGCCTTCTCTCCCTTCTTCTCCAGATCCCTCTTTTCCTGTAGTTTTACCTTCTGTTTCTTTGCACCATCTTCTTGCCCCCCTCTCCCCCACTGCTTGGGCACCATGCCCGCACAAGTTCAGTGCCCAGTGCTTCTTCCTGCTGTCTGTCTCCAGGTGGCTTGGCTCTGTGGAAGGAATGGGCTCCAGGCCACACTGGTCGTGGCTTGGGGCAACAGGTGAGGGAGTGCCTTGTGGGTATGCGCAGGGAGCCCCAGGGAGGACAAAATGGGGCATTCGGAGGCAGTGGTTCGGACATGGAGGGGAGCGGCTAAGTGTTGTTTGTTCTTTAATGATGCAGCAACTGTAATGGAAACCCCAGTGGGTTACTGCTAAGCACCAAACCTGGTAACGGCCATACGAAGGTGCCCCGTCAGTGAATGGTATAATGCTTGTTGTAGATTTTATAACGCACATAAACAAGATGAAACATCCTTCTAGAAATTTACAGCAGATTTCTCAGTGACAATGAGAAATGAGCGTGAGCCTAAGAATCTTTGTGTATCACTCCAGATGCTGGGCTTGAAGATGGATTTAGGAATCCACAAATGCCCTTCCTGAGTTTGAGCCCCTTCAAGACCTCAGCCTGGACGCCTGGGGACAGCCTGGTTCTTCTTGCCTTGTCCTGCTGTCAAGCCTGGATGTACTCATTCTGGAGTGGAGGTGCCTAGTTTCTTCTATTGTACCGCGTGTCCTCATCTCCATTCCTCCAAAAGGAATTCCTGGAGATGATTTTCCGTGTTTTATCTGGATTGTGCAGTGAGGAAGCACATGACTTCACAGAAGGGTAGCCCAATCTCCTTGAGCTGGACCAAGCACTCCAGGACCAAACTCTGGCTAATAGCCATCCAAAGGGACTCCATCAATGAGTGTTAAATGCTGATGCAGATTTCATCATGCACACGAATAAGGGGGGAAATCCAGACAAAACCAAAAAGGACTCGGCCCTGACCAAGGTGATTTTTTTTTTAACCATGACAACTGAGAAAATTCTTCTTTCCCACAGTGTTCCCAGCCTATGCCACACTTAAATCCAACTGGAAATGGAATTGAAAGGAATAAATATATTTGTGGTTGAAGCTTGCCATGATTTGATACAGGTGTATCTTGCTTTTCACACACTCGAGGCAAAGAAGTCTGCTTCTACCCAAATGGTAAAGTGGGAGTGAGATTCACTCAAACAGAAATTCCAAGCCACACTCTTCTCTGACAGTTTTTTTGGCACACAGCTGGGTGTCTGAGGGATAGATCCTTTCCTATTCGACTGACAAAGGAAAAAGAAACCCTTGTTTCAAGAAAACGTTTAAAAGCAAAGTGTTGATGGGGCACCTGCGTGGCTCAGTTGGTTGAGCATCTGACATCAGCTCACGTCATGATCTCATGGTTTGTGAGTTCAAGCCCCACATCAGCCTCACTGCTGTCGGCACAGAGCCTGCTTCAGATCTTCTGTCCCCCTCTCCCTCTGCCCCTCCCCTGCTCAGCCTCTCTCTCTCAAAAATAAATAAACATTAAAAACGTTCTTAAAAGGAAAGTGTTGACAATGTTCATGAAATGGTATTAATAAGCAAAGGACAGGATGGGATGCAAATTATATGTACAGTGTATTTACTTCATCGTACACATTATAACAGAAAATTATAGAGGAATATATATCAAAATATTAACAGTGGATGTTTCTGGGTAGTGAGTAAGCCCATGGATGATTTTAATGTTTCTTCATATTTTTCTATAATAAGCATGTATTATTGCATTCTTTTTTAATTAAAAAACTTTTTTAATGTTTATTTATTTGTGAGAGAGAGAGAGAGACAGAGAGACAGAGCACAAGTGGGGAAGGGATAGAGAGAGAGGGAGACACAGAATCTGAAGCAAGATCCAAGCTCTGAGCTGTCAGCACAGAGCCTGATGCGGGGCTTGAACCCACAAACCGTAACATCATGACCTGAGCTGAAGTCAGATGTTTTACTGATTGAGCCACCCAGGCACCCTTATTATATTTTCATAATACATGCTATGGGGGTGCCTGGGTGGCTCAGTCAGTTTAGCGTCCAACTCTTGATTTCGGCTCAGGTCACGATCTCATGGTTCGTGGGTTTGAGCCCTACATCAGACTATGTGCTGTCAGTGCTTGGAGCCCGCTTGGGATTCTCTCTTCCTCTTTCTCTGCCCCTGCTCCCCTTGTGCTCTCTCTCTCTCAAAAATAAATAAACTTAATAATAATAATAATACATATTATGTATATGAAACAATATATAAATATATTTGCTTAGTATAAATTACATATACAGGTTACTACTTAAATATTTAAATTTAAATATTTTGATGAGGACAAAAGGACAGAGGTAACCCCATGTGGTAACCCCAGGTCCCCTTCCTCTGTGTGCAGAGATGCCCGGCCCCTGCTTAGGAAGGGGAGTGAACGAATGCCCCCCCCGCTCCCGCCGCACCTCCCCCTGCCCCAGCCCCATGCTACCCAAGCGCACTAGCCATGGGACATAAATGAAGGTAGCAGCCCAGGGCCACTCCCAGCAGACAGGCTGCACCCTTGCTCCAGGAGCCCCTGCAGCGGCCCCCAACCCCACAGCCCCCCACCCCAAGTTACTCCTTGGAGCATTTGGCCGGGCCACCTGGCTGAAGGGGCGGACTAAGTCCTGCCCCATGACATCAGCTGGGCGGCCTCCCCTCTCACTGGCTCCCTCTCCTTCCTTCCCGCCCTGAAACCTGATCCGGCTGAGGGACTGATTGCAGGAACTTGGCGACTGTCCAGCGCTGGTGGCCCCTCAGCAGTGGGAGGCTGCAGCCTCAGAGGTGTGGAAGGCGGCCCTGAGGAGGCAGGCCGGCTGGGACATGAAGCCGGCAGAGTGTGGGCAGCCTGCTTCTCAGCACGTCTTACCCTGAGGCCACTCCAAGGCAGCTCACGCCCGGGGAAAGTCACCATGCTGTCGTGGGTGCCACGGGTCCTGCTGGCCTTGCTTCTGCCCACACTCCTGGCACATGGACAAGGTAAGGGGATGGTGGGAAAAGATACGGGACATGGCTGGCCACCTGCAGAGGTCGGGTAGGGGATGTTTGATTCCCCCAGGGGTTGAGGGAGGGAGGTTTTCAGAGTGGGTGCTGCTTTGGGAAAGTCAGGGATCTTGCCACATCCGAGCACAAGAATTTGAAGGCATTATGGTCCAGCTCAAAAGCAGGGGTGGTGGAGTGCCAGGTGAGGGCAGGGCTTGCCGAGAGGGGCTCCTGTCTTCTTTGCCCTGCTCCCAAACTCACGGAACTGTAGCTGCAAGGGACCTTGGACTTCATTTGGTCTACTCCTTCTTGTTATAAATGGGAATGCTGTGTCCAGAGAGGGGGAATAATTCACTCAAGGTCACACAGCACATTAGCAACAGAGTGGCGACCAGAACCAACCTCAGCTTCCCTGGTCTTGTTGCATGGGCTCCCTGGGCCTCCTTTCCTCAAGTTCCCTTCCAGAGCTAAACTCTAATAACCCCAAACTTCTCTGCATTCCCCTACCCTTTCCTCCTGCTTTCCTGGGATATGAGGTGTTTGGGTCACAAAAGGATTTGTTTCCTTTTGCCACAAACAATATTTATTTCCTGTTTTGGAAGGTTTTCTCCCCATGCAGAGCTAGGTTGGGAGAGCTGGGGCACAATTAGGATGCCGTCCCGGGGCTGAACAGAGAGGAAGAACTGACATGCATGTGCGTGCTGGCTTTCCTCCCTTGAGCTGTCCCTGTGGAAGCTCGGCAGGACCAACAGACCCAGGCTTCATGTTAAGGCTGTGGCTCGGAGCTTTCTTGGCTGAGGAGAATTACTGTCCAGTCTGGCTCCCTGCACACCGGTCCATTTCCCAACAATAGACTCAGGGCTATTGCTTCCATAGTGAAGACAGAGAGATTTGGATTTGAATCTCATTTCCCCCACTTGCGGGGCACAGTCTCCACCTTTCTGAGCCTTGGGGACTCTTATCTGGAAACTGTGCCGTCATGACAGCCACCCCCATGGGCTGCTCGAAGATTGAAATGAAGAATGTGTTAACTGTTATTATTCCACAGGAGGCACTCAGTAAGTGGTCTCTTGTCCTCCCCCTCTCTCTGCTCTTCTCTGTCCTTTGGAGGGAAGCTGAAAGTTTATCAGGGAAGGTGAGTGGGGAGCAGGAAGGGGGATCTGTAGCAGAAATTTGCCCACATTATATAGACAAGATGCGAGAAGAGGCAGCCTTGTTTGGAGAAAGTCAGGCCCACTGGCACCTGGTCTGTGGAAGACCCCAGAGGCACCCTGCTAGTCCCCTAACAGCTTTGCCCCCTGTGCCCTGGTCCTCTAGGGTTCTCGAATTCCCTACCCTATGACTTTCACCTTCTTTTTCTTGGCATCTTTCAGAAAGTGCTTCCGCTATTTCCCAGAGGGGTAACAGGTGCACGTGAAACCCCCGTAGAATGGAGTGAGGACCTCAGAGTTAGGTTTTCTCATCGCCATTTTGTCCTTATAGGTCTCCTGCTCTGGGAACAATTCAGTTTCTCCTCACTTCCTGTAACCTCACGTCTAACCCTCTTCCCAACCCACCAAATCTACCCATAAATCAACCCTCTGGAGGAGACCCGCCTCCAGGAGTTTGTGCGTGCATGACTCAGAGGGGAGGATTTTGCAGGAAGGAATGGCAGCTTTCACGGGATGCCTCCTTTCTTTCTTTGTTAATAGGAGGCTGGGGTCAAGGAGCCGACGAGGATCTGGCCAGACGCTGAGGTCTGACCTTGACTGAGGCAAACCTTCATGCAGACCTTTGGGCTTAGAGATGGTGTACTTGGGGCCACCTTTCCTTGCAGCCCCCTCTCCTTCCAGTACCCATCCCGAGGGCCACTCCTCCTTAGCTCCCCAGCTCCCCTCCTCTGTCTCCTGTAGACCACCTCCTCTGGGCAGGTACCTGCTCAACCTTTCTCAGCCGCTGGCCCACTTAGACCTCACCTGTCTTAATTCACCTACGTTTACAGCCCAGCTCCCCTGTCTCATGGAAATGAGTGTGTAGGTTACCCTTAGGAGACAATACCTTCAGATTTGGGCAGGAATCTCTGTGGACAAAACATTCCAGTGACGGGACTTTCAGCCTGTGGAAGTATCTGGGACTCTGGGGTGAAAATAGTGGAGGCATTTTCCTTTCAATAGCCTTCAAACCAGGCCAAAAGATGGGGGAAGCCTCAGGCTCTGATGCCCACTTTGCCCTGTTCTTCCTAGCCAGGCGCAGGGAGCACCCCCAGGCTCAGAACACCTCTAGGCCCGCTCTGCTGAGGCTGTCAGATTACCTCCTGGCCAACTACCAGAAGGGCGTGCGGCCTGTGCGGGACTGGAGGAAGCCAACCACCGTGTCCATCGATGTCATTGTCTATGCCATCCTCAGCGTGGTGAGCACTAGGCCCCAATCTGCCCCACTCAGAGGTGGGCCTTTTGGGGTGGAAGACCATGTAAGGCCGGGTCACTCCCTGGGCAGCACAGGGGACATTCAAGTACCCAGAGTACCTGTGATCTGGCACAGACCCGTGCCAGGCTGGACAACAGCACCGACCGTCTACAGAGCTGCCCAAACCAGAAAACCAGGGTCACTTCTGTGGCTGCCTCTCTCAACCCCTATTCCTAGAGGGCCACTTACCACATGTGGTTCTTCATGCATTGTATCATGGTAACCATGTCCCCACATAAGCTGTCCTGTTCATCTGTCCTATTCATTTCTAGGCCCTTGGTGTCTGACACGGGCCCCTGATACATGACAGGTGTTGCTAAATGATTGTTGAACAATGAATCCTAAACCAATTAATAAATCAATTCCTTCATCAATGACTGTAGTAGGGCGGGGTGCACTGCCTGGTGAGGAGGTCAGACGTTGTGCAGAGATAAACAAGAGAGCAGTTGCAGAGATGGAGAGCACCAGAGCAAGCAGGACCTGACCTCACAGTCTCTACTGCAGCCCGTGTGGCTGTTTCGGGAAGCAAAGCTGGGAATTAGTTGGGAATGAGGGACAGTGATGAATTTTGGACTGTGTGTTTTTGCATTTCTTTTTTAAAATTTTTTTTTTCAACGTTTTTTATTTATTTTTGGGACAGAGAGAGACAGAGCATGAACGGGGGAGGGGCAGAGAGAGAGGGAGACACAGAATCGGAAACAGGCTCCAGGCTCCGAGCCATCAGCCCAGAGCCTGACGCGGGGCTCGAACTCACGGACCGCGAGATCGTGACCTGGCTGAAGTCGGACGCTTAACCGACTGCGCCACCCAGGCGCCCCATGTTTTTGCATTTCTTGACTGCATACTAGGATGGGAGGGAGATACAGATGTAGATATACAGGCATACAAATATGTAAAAGTGTATAGATATAGGGGCATCTGGGTGGCTCAATCAGTTGAGCATCTGACTCTTGATTTCGGCTCAGGTCATGAACTCACGATTTGTGGGATTGAGCCCCATGTTGGGTTCCTTACTGACAGCACAGAACCTGCTTGGGATTCTCTCTCTCTCTCTCTCTCTCTCTCTCTGCCCCTTGCCCACTGGTATGCATATGTGTACTCTCTCTCTCAAAATAAATAAACATCTGGGGCGCCTGGGTGGCGCAGTCGGTTAAGCGTCTGACTTCAGCCAGGTCACGATCTCGCGGTCTGTGAGTTCGAGCCCCGCGTCAGGCTCTGGGCTGATGGCTCGGAGCCTGGAGCCTGTTTCCGATTCTGTGTCTCCCTCTCTCTCTGCCCCTCCCCCGTTCATGCTCTGTCTCTCTCTGTCCCAAAAATAAATAAAAAAGTTGAAAAAAAAATTTAAAAAAAATAAATAAAAATAAATAAACATCTAAAAAATACAGATAGATAAAATATTTTCTATATGTCTTCTCTTTTTTAAAAAAAAATATTTATTTTGAGAGAGAGAGAGCACGAGCAGGGGAGGGGCAGAGAGAGAGAGGAAGAGAGAGAATCCCAAGCAGGCTCCACACTGTCAGCACAGAGCCTGACTCAGGGCTCGATCCCACTATCCATGTGATCATGACCTAAGCCAAAATCAGAAGTCAGACACTTAACTGACTGAGCCTCCCAGGCACCCCCTTTATGTTTTCCCTTATCTTATATGTTACGTATATTATATATGTAAAATATATGTAGCATAGAGACATATATATATATAACATAATAGAAAATAGTAAAAGATGATTGATAGATAGATAGATAGATAGATAGATAGATAGATAGGAAATTAAAAAAGAAACAGTTGTATTTCTTCCTAGATGTGTCCTAGTCAAAGACCAACCAACTCTTCCTGGTTGGCCCTTTTCTCTTTTTCTTCACTACCTCTTCCCGAAGGAATAGGGACACAAAGCAACAGCTCCTCTTGGGGTACATGTGCAAGGTGGACGTCCGCCCACGGGGCACTGACGCTGAGCCCTCTTTCCTTTCACAGGATGAAAAGAACCAGGTCCTGACCACCTACATCTGGTACCGGCAGGTGAGCGCCCACTCCCATTTCCTGGGATGGGATCTTCCCCTTCTAGGAAGGATTCCTCAAAAGGGTCAGGAATGTCAGAGACCTTGGTGAGGGGAGGGGGGAAGAGGCTCAGAGACAGACTCAGGAGACCCGGGAGTCTGGGCCCCTCTCCTCTCAGGACTGGAGATGGAAGGAAGCTCCGTGCTCAGCAGAGGAGAAATCCTCCAAACCCCCTCTGGTTTCCGAGTGGTTTCACAGCATCTCGAACAACTTGTCTGGTCTCTGTTGATAAACACCTCCAGTGCCCAGTTGCTCAGCGGGAAGCTACCGCACTTTTAAACAACTCTAATTGCTAGAAAGTTCTTCCTTCTATTAAGCCAAGGGTGATGACAATCAAATTGGGTGATTGACACAGGGCAGTCCCATCCACCGAGTCCTCACACCCTCAGCCACCTCCTGACTCTCCGAGCTTCTGAGGGACATCACTCAGCCACTGCTGAGAACGTCTCTGAGGCCTTCAAGGCCTTCATGTGGCCCTTCTGGCAGCGAGCTGGTGGGGAGCTGGGGGGGGCGAGCTGGTAGAGAGCTGATGGGGAGCTGGCAGGGAGCTTGCGGGGAGCTGGCTGGGAGCTGGTGGGGAGCTGATGGGGAGCTGGCAGGGAGCTGGAGGGGAGCTGGGGGAGAGCTGGTGGGGAGCTGGTAGAGAGCTGATGGGTAGCTAGCTGGGAGCTTGGAGGGAGCTGGCTGGGAGCTGGTGGGGAGCTGATGGGGAACTGGCAGGGAGCTTGCGGGGAGCTGGCAGGGAGCTTGGGGGGAGCTGGCAGGGAACTGGTGGGGAGCTGATGGGGGAGCGGGGGGAGAGCTGGGGGGAAACTGGTAGGGAGCTGGTGAGGAGCTAGGGGGGAGAGCGGGCAGGTAGTGGGGACTGCTGTCCACAGGCTGGTCCTGGGCTGGCAGGCCCTGAGCTGCAGAGCAGATGTGAGAGTAGAAGGGAACCAGAGGAGCTGGCGAGAGGGGGCGGGAGGATGGGGCCAGGTCGCAGAGGTCAGAGCTTAGAGGGGCTCTGTCTGGAGACATGCCAGGCATGTGCAGGTCTCTGTTACATCCCTCCACTGCTCGTGAGTGCTTCCCACTACCACCAGCATGCGGGGCAGAGGGTGGGGTGGAGGCAGAAGCCAGATGCTGATTCCTGCCAGACTGCTCTCTTCTGCCCTAGAAAAATCTCTTAATATAGAGCACTCCCTGCGTCAAAGGAAGGGATGCACAAGAAGAGGCAGCCCAGGGCTCCTTTCCTGGGACATCTGGCCTAGGTCCCACCTGTGGACCTCTAGGGTCACTTGTGTGCCCAGCAGTAACGGGATGCCAACCTACTGTCCCAAGGGACCGGAATTAGAGACACGAATGAGACTCAGGCCCTGCCTGCAGTGAGCTCACAGACTAGGGGAGGCCACAGACACATGAACAGACAGTTGAATGTAGCAAGATTTCCAGTGAGGCAAGAATGAGATACCAACCATGAGGGCACAGAGGGGGTACATGAAAATCCAGCCTGGGGAGTGGGGGGGCACGGAAGGTTCCCAGAGAAGGGAGCAGACAGATGCTCTGAGTCTGGAGGGACACAGAAGACCTCCCTCAGGGGAGAAGACAGGGATTGCGGTGTGGGAGAGCGCAGGTATGCAGAGACGTGGGGTGTTTGCATGCAGTGGAAAGGACACTCCATAGAGAAGATGGCAAAAACCATGAGGCTCGAGAGGGGAGCCCGGGTGGCTTAGTCGGTGGAGCTTCAGACTTTGATTTCGGCTCAGGTCATGATCTCACAGTTCAAGGGTTTGAGCCCTGCGTCAGGCTCTGCACTGACAGTGCAGAGCCTGCTCGGGATTTTCTCCCTCTCCCTCTGTCTCTGCCCCTCTCTGACACACACTTTCCCTCTCTCAAAATAAACGAATAAATCTAAAAAAATAATGAGAATAGAGAGATAGCTGGAGGTCAGATTGTGCAGGCCTTTGCTGGCCATGAAGTTGAACTCTATCCCAAGTGCAAGAGGCATCCCTAGAGTTTTAAGCAAGGGAATGACATAATTACGTTGACTTTTTAGATCAGTCATTCTGACAGGATAGTGAGGAATGTGTTGATCACAACTTAACAGTAACCATCTCTACCCTGTCAGATGCATCTTATTGTCCCAATTTGCATATGAGCAGACCAAGACCCAAGAAGCTATGTGTCCAAGATCCCGCAGTTGGTGGATGGGATAGTCAGAAGGGAGAAATGACCGCAGGGCAAGGCGTCATTTTTCTGGGTCATAGTTGCATGCCGGGAGAGTGTGAGCACAGCGATGGGGGGACTCTCGGTACTGCTGAGTGATTCCCCCAAGAAGATGCCCGTCTGTTGCCTGGGCACTGAGCGGTGAGGTCATCCCGAGGGGTGGCCGCCTGTGACCATCCCCTGCTCTTCCCCTAGTACTGGACAGATGAGTTTCTCCAGTGGAACCCTGAGGACTTCGACAACATCACCAAGCTGTCCATCCCCACTGAGAGCATCTGGGTCCCAGACATTCTCATCAACGAGTTGTGAGTGCTGTCATTTGATGCTGGGTGGCTGGGTGGTTCCGGGGCTGTGGAAAGATGGGGCTGGGGGCAAGACTCTGCTGTGGCATGAGAGGTCCCACCCAGGCTTGCAGAACTGTAGGTAAAGTTGGCTTGGGCCCAAATTCCCCTTTGGTTTCTTTCTCTTTTTTTTTTCTTTTTCTCTTTTTAAAACTCCTCTTTTTCTATGCCTGATGTGGAAACCCTGTACTTCTTGGTCCAAGGGCCCCCTTCCCAGGGAAGGGAAGCCAAGGAATGAATTTGCCCTGTCATAATAGCTGAATGAAGGACAGCTGTGGTTTTCAAGGGGACAGTGAGATTACCAATAGGGATGAAGCTCCAGCAGTGGTCCCAGGGGTGATTTGGAGACACTCACACCTCTCAAGTCATACACATGCCTGGCTGGCTCCCGATCGCACCCCCAATGTGAAGTGGGTACCACCATCCTTGATTCCCAACAGCTGACAGCCCCGGCCAACATGCCCTCCCCCCATCCTTCAGGTTGTTCAGGCTCCACTGCCTGGGCTTCTCAATGCCAGGCGGTGGAAGATGGCTGGGGGACACAGATGGAAGGAGGAGGTGGCCCGGGGCCAGTTGCCCTCCGCCGGTACCCACCACATTGCCCAATGACATGGCTGCCACTCAAAGTGCTTTTCAGGGGAGACAGTTGACCTAGACCTCGGGCTGGAGGGATCCCAGTTCCTGGCTGGATCTCCAGGTTAGACTGAAGTAGCCTGGATCTTAGTTTCTTATCTCTTGGCCTGATTCCACAGAAGGCTGCAGGCGCAGGACCCTAAGCTCAGGCCACTCTGTGCCACAGTGGTCACTTGGGAGAGCCTAGGGGTTGGGGATCTGCTGAGAGAGAGTGACAAAGTCCACCTTGCCTCTTTTCTTCTCAAGGATTTCTCTAGTTCCTTTTCGTCCTGGGAAGATTATTCTCATGTCACAGGACCTCTAGGCAAAGAGAAGCCCAGGTCAGGATGGATCCCCAGGATGGATCGCCCAACGAAGTTTGCCCATTGCCACTGGGCTGCTGATCCCGGGAGCTGAGCTCTGCCCAGCTGGGTGGGTGGTGGAGTAGGGGCAGCTGGACATGCTCATGACAGCAAGTGGCTTTGAGGTACCTGGATTCCTCACCTGCCTTTTGTGGCCAGGTTGCCGGGGGAATGAAGGAGCAATGCCCTTTCCTGCTTGGAAAGTAGCCTTGACAATGGTAGGTAATCTTGAGCCCCCAAACTGCCCCTGTTCCCTGGCCAGTGTGGACGTGGGGAAGTCTCCAAGTATCCCGTACGTGTACGTCGGGCACCATGGCGAGGTCCAGAACTACAAGCCCCTCCAGGTGGTGACCGCCTGTAGCCTGGACATTTACAACTTCCCCTTCGACGTGCAGAACTGCTCGTTGACGTTCACCAGCTGGCTGCACACCAGTGAGTACCGCACACAAGCTTTGGGAGGTGGGGGTGCAGGTTGGAGGGTCCCCGAAACCCCTACTTGAGGAGCGCACCCTAGCAGGCAGTCTTCTTTATTCAAGTTACTTACTGCTTATTTCATAATGCCGCTGAGCCTCTGTTTCCTCAACCTCCAAACGGGACTCTGTTGTTCTTGCCATCTCCCCAGTAGTCACAAGGGTTGAATGATCGCCAGGACACCCGGTGAGGGCTAGGATCTGACACTAAGTGTCTCTTACTTGTCTTTTCTCCATGGGTGCACCCTCCCCCTCATCTCTCTGCCCAGCTTTCTGCAGTTACCTCCCCAATGGTCCCCCTCTCTTTCATGCTCCTCAGAGCCAGCAGGAAGAGCTCATTAAATGCAAACCTGGCCTTGCCCCTCTCTGCCTAAAAGCCTCAGTGGCTTCCCTGCACTCCTGAGACAAAACCCAAACCCTTCACCTGGCCGACAGGGGCTGCCCATAGTCACCACTCCAGCCTCAGCCCACGCATGTTCCCCTGAGTCCTGCCCCAACCCAGCTGCCTTCCTTCCAAGGCCCCAAAGCCCTTGTTCTCTCCCTTTCTCACAGGCTGCTTCCTCTCCTGGGCCACCCTGCACCCTCCTCCTGCCCCCCACCACTCCTAGTTCAGCCAAGTCTCCTACTCACCTAATCACAGCACTGGCATCAGTGCCTCGGGGAAACTCCTCTCATCCCCAGACTAGCCATCCCCCTTGTCCAATTTTTAGCACCCTGATCTTCTCCCCCCTTCTATTGCACTTGTAGGTGTTTGTTCAATGTCTGCTCCTCGATCAGATATAAATTCACAGAGGGTAGGACCATGACTTCCGGCCCACCATTAGGTCCCCAGTACAGTGCCTACAAAGGAAGGTGCTTGGCAACTTTTATTTAATGGATGACTACGAGGTTCTCACTAAAGTCTACAAAGTGAGCATCACCCTCTGGCAAGAAGGCATCCTCCACTTCTATTTGATTTCGTCACATTAACTGTAAATTACAAACATAATACAGAACTTCCTTGGACAAAAACCAGAATTGCAAATTATCTTTGACTTTTGACCTCTACCTTCAATCCCGAACTCTTCACCAGCAACTGCACACACCAAGACTTAACAGCTTTTATCAGTATAAGCCTCATATGGTATGTTCTTCCAGATCCTTCTCTATCCTTTGCATATACACATACATACTCCTCTATGGAAAGTACATGAAAATTATTTCTTAAGTTGTTATTTTACTAAATGTATCATTCATGCCACTGCTACCTGATTCTCTTTACAAACGACAAGAAGTATTGGACATCTTTCCGAGTTAGTGTGTATTTAGATCTTTACCCTACATGTTGACTGCCGTAGGATAGCTCAGGGTTGGGATGCATCATAGTTGATTAAGCAAGCACTTTCCCGATTGGTGGACATGTAGATCTTTCCCTATACCTTGCTGTAACAGACGCTGCTGGCTTTCTATATATCTAATGTCTCTAGTGTAGATGCAGAGAAGTAAAACCGCTTTTCTCTAAGTGAAGATTTTGCATATTTCCCTAATTCACCTTTGAGGACAGTCAGCCCTATGAAGGCAAACATGAAGAATGTTGACTTTTGTTCATTTCCTAAAGGGGGGACCCTAATGGAAACCTAGAAGAGGTGTGCGTGAGAGAGAGAGGGAGGGAGGGAGAGGGAGAGGGAGAGGGAGGAAGGGAGGGAGAGAAAGAGAGAGAGAGAGAGAGGAAGAGAGGAGAGAGAAGGAGAGAAGGGGCTTTCTAATAGTTTGGTTCTGGTAGATACAGTGTGCGTTATCACTTCATTTTACGGCTGAGGACACGGAGGCTGAAGGCTAAGAGCTGAGTCCACCTGAGTCCTGCCTGTGTGGCCCACTGCGGGCCCCACCCTCACAGGGCCTGGCACAGCCTCCTGGCCCTGGACTCCAGAGCTGGCTCGGTGTCTTCCCTCCCAGTCCAGGACATCAACATCTCCCTGTGGCGCTTGCCAGAAAAGGTGAAGCTTGACAAGACTATCTTCATGAACCAGGGCGAGTGGGAGCTCCTGGGGGTGCTGAGCCAGTTTCGCGAGTTCAGCATGGAAAGCAGTGGCTGTTACGCAGAGATGAAGTTCTTCGTGAGTGGCCCCGGGGACAGACACGGGGGAAATGATAGCTAGAACTGCTGGGCGTCGTCCCCAGGGAGACTTCAGGAGGCGTGTGGGGAAGGCCATCTGTAGCCCTTCTCCCAGCTCCAGGTCACACACACGCATGGGGCCTTCGGGGCAGCAGATGGGGAAGCTCAGGGCAATTGTCCCTTCCTCGTCCTCTGCAGCCACCGGCCTCAATCCAGAGGCCGGATGTTAGGTCTGTCCGGTTCTTCCTCTTCCAGCAGGGCCAGGCCGGAAGCTCCATGAAGCGAGAGGTCCGTGAGGGGCTGGGGGTCCTGGATGCAGGGCCTGTGTGCCCCGGGTTTCCCCCAGCTCCCGTCCTGGTCCTAGGTGGTCATCCGCCGGAGGCCCCTGTTCTACACAGTCAGCCTGCTGCTGCCCAGCATCTTCCTCATGTTCATGGACATCGTGGGCTTCTACCTGCCTCCAGACAGTGGCGAGAGGGTCTCCTTTAAGATCACACTCCTCCTGGGCTATTCTGTCTTCCTGATCATCGTGTCGGACACACTGCCGGCCACAGCCATTGGCACTCCCCTCATTGGTAAAGCCCGCTCCAGGGGAAGAGCACAGTGTGGTTGGGGGTGGGGGTGGGCGGGGGCTCAAGAACCGGCGCCCTCCCACCTGCTGTGTGTCCCCCGACCTTCCCCGCGTGCACAGGTGTCTACTTCGTCGTGTGCATGGCGCTGCTGGTGGTGAGCTTGGCTGAGACCATCCTCATCGTGCGGCTGGTACACAAGCAAGACCTGCAGCAGCCCGTACCCGCCTGGCTGCGGCACCTGGTCCTGGAGCGGGTGGCCCTGCTCCTTTGCCTAGGGGAGCAAACAGCTTCCCGACGGCCCCCGGCCACCCCCCAAGCCTCCAAGACCGATGACTGCTCAGGTGAAGAGGGAAAGGGGGCATCCCATACGGAGGGCCTGGGGGTGCGGACGTGGTGGAGAGTCTCTGGCCGGCGAGTCTGACCGGGGCTGGGATCTGAGTGCCACCCTGCACCTGGCACCCCGTGCCGGGTCTCACTGGGAGGCAGCAGAGTTCAGTCAAAGTCATCAGTGGACCCTTTCTGCACCTTCACCTCCCCTCATCAGTCCGGGTGTGGAGAGAGACGGGGCGAAGTGAGAGGCCGAGCCTGTCAGGAGCTCGGAAGGACTTGCCTTTCTCTGAGATGGACCCAAAAGGGGGTCAGACAGATGCCTCTCCAGCAGTTATGGGTCCCCTTACCTCGCATGGCTAAGTGTGCAGCCGGGGTTTCTAAAGCTCTGCATTCAGTCAGCCCAGAGACCAAGTCCCCTTCAAATTTCAAACACCTATGACAGAGAGACAGGGGTGCAGGGGACAGTAAACGTGAAGCTCGTTCTCCCTGACAAATTGTTTCAGCTACATTCGTTGCTGGTGGTGGTGGTAGTTGTGATTTGTTGATGTATTTGTTGAGCACTTTGAGGCAGGCACGTGCGCTTTCTGTGCGTGATCCCAGGCCATCCACAGGCCCCGTAATAGGATTGTCATCCTCATTTGTCAAGTGAGGAAACAGGCATAAGGCCAACTAGCTTGCCTTAAGTCACAGAGCCAAGGTACTGGTGGACTGGTCTGAACCCAGGCCCAGCTGACGCTCTGCTTGTATTTTTCACCACCCCTCTTTGTCCTCCCTTCTGGCGAGAGCTAGGCCTTTTACAGGAGATGCATGGTTAATCTAAGACCACCTCATCGTGAACTGATGAATGAGTACTCCAGCCTAATGCCCAATTTCCCTGCTCACCTATGAGGTAGCCATAGCTGAAGGTGTATTTTCTGGTACAAAGGGACTTGGACTGGAGTCAAGGAGAGGGCAGCAAGGCCATATGGCATAGTGGAGACAGCAGTGGAGTCACAGTCCACATACCTTCAGCCTTGGTGGCCTCACTTTTAGATGATGCTCCAGCTGTGTGACCACAGGCTAGTCACTTAACCTCTCTGAGCTTTAGCACTTCCATATAAAGAGTCCAAATAGTAATCACTCCTACTCTGCCTTTCTCGTGGGGCTATTGTGAGGCTCAAGTGAAATAATAGATATCAAATTGCTGCGGGAAGCCCCGGTGTTTAAAAAAATGCGTGGGAAAAATAAACACCAAATTCATATCTTAGTGACCTGGGGACAGGTTGGAGGATGTGACTAAGGAGGGGTATGCAGGAATCTTCAACCGTGTTGCTTTCTTTGTTCGCTCAAGTCAGACGTTGGGTACACAAATAGGTAAGTTCACATCTATACTGTTTATGTCTGGAATTCATAATAACAATTTCTGCAAGCCACAGGCACAGAAGGGACAGTGGTCGTGCCATTCTGCCAGGCTTCCCTCCTCTGCCAATGCTGTGCCCTTTTTCCAGATGTGGGGAACCACTGCAGCCATTTGAGAGGACCCCAGGACTTGGAGAATACCCCAAGGGGCCGAGGCAGCCCCCCACCACCACCACGGGAGGCCTCCCTGGCAGTGTGCGGGCTGCTGCAGGAGCTGTCCTCCATCAGGCATTTCCTGGAGAAGAGGGACGAGAGCCGAGAGGTGGCCCGGGAATGGCTGCATGTGGGCTCCGTGCTGGACGGGTTGCTCTTCCGCATCTACCTGGTGGCAGTGCTGGCCTACAGCATCACCCTGGTTACTCTGTGGTCCATCTGGCAGTATTCTTGAGTAGGCACAGCCCAGTTGGGGTGTTTTGAGGGAGGGGTAGTAAGGCACTGGTTAGAATGGGGATTGAGGATTTCAGGGCCCAGCAGATGCCAGGGATGTTTTCAAGACCCTGTCCAATGCCAGTAATTCTGAAGCAGGGCCTTAACTCTTCCCAAAAAGCTTGATGTTCAAGATGCTTGTACCCCACCCCACCCCCCACCCAACTTATCATGGCTTTAAAACATGCTGTCTTTGATCTAGAAAAACCCATGCATTCCCTAACTTCATTCTATTTATCTGTGTATCAAGCCTTGATTTCCCCATTGTCACTTCCCTGAATAAGGCACTTTGAAATTCTGCTCCTCCCCCTTTAGCCTTGTTTTTAGATACAAAGCAAACCAACTCTCTACTGCACATGGCTGGTAACACTGCATTAGGTTTATTCAACCGTAATGTTCTCCTTCTTCACCTCACCTGTAGCCACTTCCCTGAACACTCATGTTCCATTGGATGATGGTGGGGTAGGGGGCGGGTGGGGGTAATAAAATACAATGAAGCCTAAACTCTCTTCTTAACCATTTGTCAGCAGCTGGGTGGGTGGAAGAAGAAGTTAAACGTTGCTGGTGGAAATGAGGTAGGGGTATTACCTGTGGTTTCAGTATTTGGTGCTTCCTAGCCCAGGGAATTGGGAGGTGACCACATAGTGGCTGTTATGAAGACCTAATTGGAGGTGGAATTCAAGGTGGGAGGGTAAGGATCATGAACACTTAGCAATGCTCTGCTCTGTTAACCCCCAGGAAGATGCTGGAAGAGTCCTCACAGTCTTGTTACCATTCTGTGCTCATGGTCTGTCAGTGAAGCTGAGAGCGAGCTCTCTCCCTGCCAGAGGATCCTGCAGTGGAGGCCAAGACATCAGCACCACGGTCAGCACCCACTGGTCTGGTCTTTGGAAGACAGAGGAAAGCCAAGGCTTGAGTTTAACTATCTCCTTTGGGAACTCTTAGCAGCCATCCCCTGGCACATTCACCCAAGAGAGCAGGACCATGAAAGAGGCAGAGTCAGGAGCCTGCTCTTCAATGTTACTTTTCATATCCTGGTCCCCTGTCCCAAACACCAGGGTTTAAGACATGCTCAGGAGCACTCTATCACTCCATCACTCCATCCATCTAACAAGCGTTCAGAGGAAAGGAATGCCAGAACCCACCCAGAGTGACCTTAGTGTCACAATGTTTTGCCTGAGGCTTTCTCTGGTTCTCCCTTTCTCATTCCAGCCTTATCCTTCTCCCCGTCTTGGGCTTCCTGTCACTCAGAGGAAGGCATGCTGGAAATGCACTAAATGCTGCCAGTCTAAAGGGAAAGGACCCCAAAGGAATCTTTGATCTATGATTGGGCTGGCCAATCATAAGGGCTTCAGTAGGGAACATGTGAAGTTACACCTTTTCACGACCCCACACTGCAGTTCTAATTTGTAGACCACCCTGCGAAGCTGTATGGAGGGTAGCCCTTGAGCCCTTGGGAGCTTCAAGAATGAGATATCCTAGAGACTGAGGAAGGGGACTCATCTCTTTTAGCTTCCTTCAGCTTCTTCATACCCTGTGCTCCCCAGCATGCGAAGTGAACTCATTAAATATTGTCTAACCAGCTGCTGGCTCCTAAGGTGAACTAGAATGAGATTTCACCTGCTTCTTCCATTCCAGACATATGGGCTTTTGCTATTAAATAGGGATTTTATATTTACCTTTGTTTTGTTGATGGGTGGATATCAGGGTCCCCCAGCAAAAATCAAGAGGCTGTGGGGCTGGGGATTGGCCCCATTCACAGTTGTTGCCTCATGCTGAGCAGAGATTGGGCTACAGGTGGTCGTTGTCCACCCCAACTCTTTCAGGACGGTTCTGGAAGCTCATACTTTGGAGCCTGGTCTTGGGACCAAAAGCTGCCCCACCCCACCAGGATTTGCTGGGGCTGGTCAGGCTACTGGCGGAGTCTCATGCCTCCGGCCAGAGAGAGAGAAAGGGGGACAGTCTGGCACTGTCAGTGCACCACTGGTCAGTAAGTGGGTGGCTATTGACAAAGTGTCCAACCGGAAAGCTAGCAAGACACTAATCAACCTATTGATTCCTCATCTCCCCCCCCCCCACCCTTCACCCACAATCAATGGGGCAACAGAGCCCAGCATTGAGGCAGCCAATTAACCACCTTGAGAAAGAGCCGCCACGTGTAACATCTTCTGCTCCACTAGCCACAGCCAATCAGCTCATCGATCCGGCATCCAAACTGTGCCACCCAGGGACAGGAAACTGAGGCTCAGGGCCAGAGAACACCCAGTGTACTGCCTCTCATCGATCAGTACTGATCTTGATCTTCTCCCAAGGAGACCTTTGCCCCGTGCGGGATATGAGAACGCTCAGAATTTCCTTCCCACCTGTTATGTCTCCCAGAACCTGCTCCCTTCCTTCCTCCTGCCACTTCAGCTCATTTCCTCATCAGACATCCAGAGAGAGAGAACCAGAAACCACCTGTGTCCTTGTAAGTGTTTGTGAGAAGCCTGCCGGTTCTCTGTCTTCTCCCTGCTCCTCTCCTGCAGCCTCCCCTCGTCACCTACAACACTTCAGTCCTCACCTTCCCTTCCCACCCACGCTGCTTTCCAAACCTATCATGTCTATGCAAAAGATCCCACTGCAGGTCTTGAGTGCCCGGCATGAACCCTTCCAACCCCCTGTGGATTCACGGCCCATACTGCTCAAGTTGTGGGGCCCACTGCCACCATCCCATCTAGGAGGCTGCCTTTCTATCTGGTCAGCCGCAGCCTGGGCTCCGTGACCTCAGGGTTCCCGACAGGAGTGGACCTTCCCTGGCCTCCAGGATAGTCCAGGGAGAGGAGCTAAACTCAGAGCCAGGATATGGGAGATTTCCCCAAGAGAACAGGAGAGAGAAAAAGTTGCCCAGGGTGGGGTGGGGGGAGGTGCAGCGGGGGAGGGAGAGCATGTGGAGAGGTGGGGTTCAGCAATCACTAGCCAGATTCTCCTCCCTCCCCCACCTCCCCCCAGCCTCTGAATCAATACATTTTGAATCTAATCTAATAACAGAGATTTAACGAGGGGATAATGCTCGTGGAGCGGCCAGGCGCTTTGTCTCTTCTTTCATGTGGCAGCTGGGGCCCATTATCCGGGGACAATGCCCCATGCTAATCACTCCTCCTCTTCTCCGAGTGTTTGGGGAGGGGTGGTGGGCAAAGAGGGCAGCTCCTCCCTGATTGGAGGGGAGTGGAGGGGCGGAAGAGGGGGGAAGAAGTCGAGAACCGGCCGGATGGGCCCCTCACAATTGTCTTGACCTGATACGAACTCATTGGCCCTCTCCCCCAGTGCACACGCCGTTCACGTCCACGCTGACCGCTCAGGGTCGGGGAGCCCTAACAGTGCGCACAAACAGCAGATAATTACCTATCAGCTGCAAGTCCCCGTGGCTGGGAGTTGGGTGGGTTTTTTTTTTTTTCTTTTCTTTTCTCTAACTTGGTCCTCTATAATTTAAGCTCCCCCATTAATGCTTGTGATTGGCCAGCCCTGACTGTCATGGTTAGAGAATTAAACCCTGCTTTTAGAGACCAAGAATACCCCTCTCTGAAACACAGCCACATCTTCTGTCTCTTCTCTCTGGGACCTTGCAAAGGTGCTTGGCCTGCAGGAAGAGGTGTGGAGGTTAGACTATAGCAGGAACTTCTGGACAGTCATATTGACATGAATTAGATTGAGAGTCTGAAAGGGAAGGAATGGAATCTTATTTTTGAGAAGACTTGGAAGAAAGAGAGCTCTGTATCTGCGTTGGGAAGGGACAGACCAGGGAGGAAGATCTGCCTCAGTCTCCACCGCCAGAGCCCAAGTTGGATGGAACCTAGAACTGGGGCATCTGCAGTGGCCACCCCCATTTCCTTATACAACACAGTTATTGGGGGCACCTTGGGTGCGGGTGGCTACCCCAGATTTGCATCTTGGCCCCATCACATGCCAGCTGTGAAACCTTGGACAAGTACTTAACTCCTCTGTGCCTCAACATTCTCATCTGCAAAGTGGGGGGTCATATCAGTACCTGGCTCATTGGGCACGTGTCTCCCAATATGGGGTAAAAGCCCAGGGAAGCATGAGGCTGGAGTCGAGAGGTGTCTCGGGGCGTATCAGCCCTTCCTCAGTGTGCTCACATCACATTCGGAATGGGTGAGAACGTCCTCCGGGAGAGTAGAGGCCTTTATCCTTCTCATCCCCATTTCAGAGACAGGAAGGCTAAGCAAGCTTGGTCACTCATCATAAGGCCAACGGGGGCTCAACTTCCCGTTCCCACCGGGTTGGATTCAGACCTCTGTGCCCCATCCCTTTGTGTCCCCCTTTCTCCCAGTACTCCCCCTTGTCTCACCCTGCACATTCCCAGCTCCTTTGCACAGAATTCCTGCCTAAAACATCTTGGAGCCCCTGCACTGGGAAGGTGTGTGCATACTGGCACAACATGGGTGGCCTACCCCGATCCTGGCTGGGTTTCTCCTATTCCGTTCCACTTCCAGTGTCCCTGTCTGCAAAGAGAATGAAACTTTTGGCAGAGGGCCACACCATGAGGATGACACTTGGGACTCTGGAAGCCTAGGGAGTCCCTTCCATGTATCTGGGAGCGGACCCCCGACACTCACACCATCTTTCCCACCCTCAACCCCAAGACTTAGAAAGATCTAGCCTAAGGCATGAAATAAGATGTCAATCTTTGTCCCAGAAGAGCCACAACCCTGTCTTTCTGAAGTCTGTCCACAAGGTGGCAGCAAAGTCCAAATGTTCTACGGAGAGGCCGGAAACCTTTGATCATCCCCGTGGCTTCTTCCCCAGGAGCCTCTGAAGCCCTCTTCCTTCAGGGCCAGAGTGTTTCATGCCCTGTTTTGATACTCTGGGCAGAGGCTGTCCCTCTGACCCCTTCCCCTGTCACACAGCTGTGTCCATGCTGAACCCTGGGCAACTGGCCCTCTTCTGTGCTCAGAGCTGGACTCCACACAAAGCCACACACCTAGCTGCTCTTTTGGTTTCTGCTTCTGCGATGCAGGTATCGATGCCTGATGGTGCCGAAGCTGCTGTACCCAAACCTGTACACATACAGGCCCACGGAGGACTCTCAGCCTTTTTCTGCTGCCCATGTCTCCAGGGCGCCAACCCTAGGCCGTCCTGGGCTGGCTGAGATGGTTCTCAGTGATCCCAGGAAAATAAGGTGGGAGAAAGGTACTGGGCAGAGCAGGAGCTGGTGGGGGTCAGTAGTCAGACAGGGGCGGTGGGACATAGAGATAGCTGTCCAAGAGCTCTGGGATCAGTGTTGAAGAGGTGCAGTTGGTCCCAAACACGGTGAGCGAAAGGACTGTTTTCCCAGCACAGAGCCTGTATCTTTGCTGCTGTCACATGCTAGCTGGGGACAGTGGTCGCCTGCTGCTGCTGTAACAAATTACGAATCTAAAAACACAAGTTTATTATCTTGCAGTTCTGAAGGTCAGAAGTCCAAAATGGACCAGCAGGGATGTGTTCTTTCCAGGATGTCTAGCGGAGGATCTGCGTCTTTGTCTTTTTCTGATTCTAGAGGCCACCTCTAGTCCTTGGCCTGTGGCCCCTTCCCCGTCTTCAAAGCCAGGACTGGAACAGCATCAGATCTCTCTGCTTTGTTGCATCTCCTCTGATGCTTCTGCTTCCTTCTCGTACAAACACTTTGGTGGTTACGGCGGGTCTGCCTGGATAATCCAGAATAATGTCCCCATCTCAAGATCCTGAACTGTACCGCATAGGCAAAGTTCCTTCTACCCCGTAGTATGACCTGATCACAGGTTCTGGGGATTAGGAAGAGGACATCTTTGGGGGAAGGGCACTGTTCTACAACTCTGTGAAATCCTGTGCAAAGTGCTTAACTTCTCTGTGTCTCAGTTTCTTCATCTGTAAAATCCATTCTCTAGCAGGACCTGCCGTACAGGATTGTTACAGGGAATAAAAGAACCAAAACTGGGGTGCCTGGGTGGCTCAGTGGGTTAAGGGCCTGACTCTTGATTTCAGCTCAGGTCATGGTTTCATGGTTCATGAGATCAAGCCCCGATTTGGGCTTTGCACTGACAGCAGGGAGCCTGCTTGGGATTCTCTCTATCCTTCTCTCTCTGACTCTCCCCTGCTCTTCTGCATGCTCTCTCTCTCTCTCAAAATAAGCAAATAAACTTAAAAAAAAAAAAAGGAACCAACACAAGTAAAGGGTTGAGAACAAAGTAAACGCTTGGTAAATTTTAACTACAGTTTTATTATTGCTCTTACTCCCAATTCTAGAAGCTTCCTGCCCGGACACCTGATCAGCAAAATGAGGTGTGGTCCATCTCAGACCCATTTAATCAATACTATATATGAAATACACTTTCTATTAGGCAGCATTCATTTGTGCAATAGTTTATGGTGATGCATCCTGCATTAGTATCACTTAGCAGAAGAGAATATGTAAGCAGAACCCAGGCAGCAATGAGTCCCAGACCCCAGACTGGCAGGCGATACAGGATCGGGTTGAGGCAGGTTCTCTCTCTCCTCTCCTCCCCCTCCCCCAAATCTGTTCATCTTCCCAGTGGGCAGAGGCACTTGACAATGGTAAGGGCTTCTCCAGGTAAGAGGTGTTCAGCACCGGATGGGGTCTGGAATCCCTTCCCTTCTCCTGACCCACCTTCTCTGCCTGAGAAAGTACACAGAGGCAGGGGAATGGACAGCATGGCCTCTAGAGGACCTTCCCAGCTGAAGGTCCAGGAAATTCTGCCTTTCCATCTAGGTGACACTTAATCATGGCTTAGGCTTCAGTTCTTCACTGTGTCCTCTTCTTCTGGCTGACATATCCAACTCCATGGCCCCTTTCACCCAAGGACTCACTTTTCTGGTTCTCACTAATGAAACTCAAATCTGTCTGCCATATGGGTTTGTCCTCGGGCTTCAAATTCCCACCAAGGGCTCACGCCTCCAGAGTCTTGTGAAGGTGAGGGCTGTTTCTCCCACTATGTTAGCCTCAGCCAGCACACGCTCTTCCCACACCCCCGCCAATTTCTTTACAATAATTGTGGTGCACTCATTTCTCGCTGAGTGATTTGCTTTAGCATTTATCCCGGCTCCCAGCCTGTAAGTCCCCGAAGGCAGGTGTTTCTGGTGCTAGTCACCGCTCACATAGTGCCTGAACGCACCCCGTGCTTTGCATTTGGTAAGCAAATCAGTGAATGCATCGCAGTTGGGGAAAGAGACACCTGCTTGCAGAGGGAGACCTTACCTAAAATTTCAATTCTATGCTGCCCTTCAGCCCTCACTGTGGCTACCGGTTTGGGGTGGGGGGCAGGGGCAGGGAGTCCCGTGCTAGAGAAAGACCTGGGCAGCTGCAAGGGTCCTGGGGAACGTGAGGGCAGTCGCCTTGCGGAGGCTGGGTGGCCATTGAAGCTCCTTTGCCACTTGCTCGGCGAATCTTCTCCGAGACCCTTAAGAGAACGAATCCCTTTCTGCCAGGACCTCACACTGAGCCACTGTAGCTGGTCTGGGGCTGTGTCTGCTGAAACGGTGAATGCCCTCCCCCAGCAGGGACTGGCTGCTTCTTACTCAGGTCCACACCTCCAGGGCCAGATGCATGCCTGGCCCAGAGTGGAGGCTCAGGCTTTGTGGAATGAAGGAAGGTGGTAGCGTGGATTCCATTTGAGTCTGTGTCTACTAGGATGACCATAGGATTTTTCATCCAGACCAGAGTATCTTTGCTCCGGAAACGGAGGCAGAATTAATAACAGCACACGGACAGCCTACTCTAGAGTGGGGTTGTCCGGGGCAAACGGGATGTATGGGCACCCTGCGTCTTCAGGGTCTTCCCGGCCCCTTCCATGGCAGAGACCCTGCCAGAGCTGGCCAGCTGGGAGTGCTTCCACTCCCACGAATTCTAGGGACAAGAGGTCTTGGGCTGGGGGAGGGGGAGAGAGGCCTCAGCACTGCCCTTTGTCCACTCTGGGATCATGGTTTTCCTCCTGAGGTTTGCCTCAGAGGTCAGAAGGATTTCCTGTGGGGTCACATTCCTCAGCAGAGCTATGGGGCGGGGGTGGGGGGTCCTGGGCTGGCCTCTGCCCTCCCACCTCTAAGAAGAAGGATGGGCTGATGCTGGAGCAGGAAGCCGTGCAAGGCAGGCCCAGGCAGGCAGAAAGGGGCTCTGAGGGCCCCACCCCCACCATCCAGAGGGCTTGGTTCTGCGAACCCCCTTGACCCCCTTCACCCCCAGAGCAGGAGAGGCTGCCTTGTGCTCACGTGTGGGGTGGTGGGATGCAGTGAGGAGGGGGACTGCTGACAGAGGGGACGTGCCCCGTGGGGTTGAGCATCGGCTAAACGCAGCTGGCTTGACAAGGAATCCTCAGATAAACCATTGCCTTAAAGGTCTGCTTTTCATTAATAATCTGTTTTTATGGAGGAGGAAACCCATCCGCCCCCCCCCCACCCCACTTCAGAGTAGAGAGAAAGAAAGTACAATTGTGTTGCTAAAGGGGGAAATGGATTTGGATCTCCCCCTAGCTTTCTGACAGCTTCTTGGGGGTTGCCCAGAGTTTGGGAGTGGAACAGAACTCCCCCTGAGGCCAGGCCATATCTGTGCAGTAAAGGGCAAGATATCAGGGAGATGGTGGGAAATGGGGGTGGGTAAGAGGTTCAACCCTGAAGGTCTACTGTGGTGTCTTCTGGGATTTGGGGTCGGCCTCACCATCCCCAACATGCCTCTGGGCACCAGTTTTACAGGGCTGCTCTGTCAAGCTGCACAGGTTGTGCACTGTACAACCCTAGGGGCACCATTTACATGGACCCCAATGTGAACAGAGCCCCTGGAGTTGTGCCACTCAGGAAGCTCTGTCAGGAGCCTTTACACATGCTTGTCCCTCTGCGTAGAATGTCATTCTGGCAAGATCTGGCTTAGATCTCAGCTCCCCTCAGAGTTCTTAGTGCCTCCTTCCTGCGTACCCACCACCCCCACACATGCCTCTGTTCTACATTTACTGCACGGAATTGCAGCGATCTGCCTCAGTGTCTGTCTTCTCCACTCTTCCTCCCTGCTGCCTTCCTAACACAGTGCCTGGGCTGTCGAGGCACCGGGTGAGTAATGTGGCCTGAGCCCTGGAGCTGGCGGGACTGGGGAGATCACTGCGCACTCTTTCATGGCCAGGAAGATGCTGCAAAGTGACTTGTCCACAGTCACTCAGGGGCGTGAACGAGAACGTGATGGACGGGCCGGGGCAGAGAGCTCCCCCTCAGTACTGGAGATGGGGCAGGCTTCTAGGAACGAAACAATGCTCTCTGTTCTGAAAACACCTGGGAACTGGGCCCAGACCCTCTTTCTGGTAGGTCACCCTCACCTGTCCTCTTCCCCTCCCCCCCCACCCCCGCTCTCCAATGGTGGGAATTTTAAAGGCTAGTTTGACTCTCTCTGCTGTAATAAGAAACTAGCAATTAACTATTATAAGCCTGTTTTACAATCGTGTGGAACCCCTTTTATCCACTTTGCTTTAAATGGTTGTATCTTTTATCCCTAGTTTTCAGGAATATAAAACTTAACAGCGTTTGCTGCAAACCTTCATACTTTGCCTTACAGTTTATTGCTCCCTCTGCAGATATATCTTTCACATAAATAAGACTTTCATCCGTACAGTACTGGGCTTGGGCCACCACGGGTCTCCATGCTTTCATCAGTGGGGCTCACCTTGGACACAAGGTGATTCACACGGAGCCACTGGCCTGCCACTGGTCCCTTGTCCTCTGATCGGGGCTGGAGCAGCAGCCCTGCCATGAAGGAGGTCGTGAACCCCAGGGAGAGGGAGACATGATGGGGAATCCCAGAGGGGTGTGCCCCCCCCCCCCCATGCTGCGCCTGTTCTGAGGTTTGTGTCTCCACAGACACCATCCAAGAGTGTTCTGGCTTCTCTAGTCCTTGGGTAGGGCAAGGGAATACCCAGGGAGTATATACCCAGGGTATACCCAGTGAGAATACCCAGGGAGAAGCAGCAGTGAGCTTTGCCGGAGCTCACCGATGGCATGCCTGCAGCAGAGCATAAACCAAGTTCACGGGCAGCCACTGCCCTGGACTTCCCGAGGCATCAGCCTGAGGGCCTCTCTGGGCAGGGGCTCCATCTGGAACAGCCGTGGCGGCCAGGAGGACCACACAGGCAACTCTATCCCCAGGTGAATTCCCCACGTTTGCACTGATTTTCTGGTTTTCGGCGTGGAGTGTTTCTATCACACGCACACATGGATGGCACCTCATATGGTGGCCTGGAGAGCCCCACTCCCGGACCCCCAAGTGCAGTGAGTAATCAGTCAAGGGCTCCAGCTGCCACACTGACGTCCAGGGCTGCCCTTGTGTCCAGGCCACGCCGCTGGGGGGCTGCTCCTGGCCATGGCCAGGGACTGAGTGGGGCAGGGGACTGAGAGACCAGGGCTTCCCTCAGGGCCAGCTGGCTGGAGGACTCCTCAACAGCCCCGTCAAATCTTTCTTACGCTGCATGGCAGTCTGGGAAGATTCCTCTCTTTTCACGCACTCTCGCAGAGCGCGGTCTGACAGCAACCCCGGCCTCAGCCTGCCCTGCTCACTCACCATTTTCCCCCGCAGACATTTCCCCTAATAAAATCCTGTGCATTTAATCCCATATTGGCATCTGATTCTCAGAGGACCCGGATTTGCACGCCTCTCGGCCGCAAAAGGAGAGACAGCTGTCCACATGGGTGTTGCTGGCAGAGAGTTGTTTATGTAGACAGCTGCTGGGAAGACAGAACATACTTATATGCAATGCTAGAAACAAATGCATATGTATTTCTAGGTAGAGATGTGTAGGTGGGTATAAGTGGATAGATATAAATGTGCCTTGAAAAAAAACTTTCTTGGGGCGCCTGGTGGCTCAGTCAGTTAAGTGGCCGACTTTGGCTCAGGTCATGATCTCACAGTCCGTGAGTTCGAGCCCCGCGTCGGGCTCTGTGCTGACAGCTCAGAGCCTGGAGCCTGTTTAGGATTCTGTGTCTCCCTCTCTCTCTGACCCTCCCCTGTTCATGTTCTGTCTCTCTCTGTCTCAAAAATAAGTAAACGTTAAAAAAAATTTTTTAATAAAAATTAAAAAGACTTTCTTGGGGCACCTGGTGTCTCAGGTAGTTAAGCGGCCAACTTGGGCTCAGGTCATGATCTCATGGTTCGTGAGTTTGAGCCCCATGTTGGGCTCTATGCTGACAGCTCAGAGCCTGGAGTCTGCTTCCGATTCTGTGTCTCCCTCTCTCTCTCTGCCTCTCCCCCGCTGGCACTCTGTTTCTTTCTCTCCTCTCAAAAATAAATAAACATTAAACAAATTTTAAAAAGATTTTCTTATATTAGGGCAATTTTAGATTCACAGCAAAATTAAGTGTAAGGTACAGAGACTTCCCATATACCCCCTACCCCACCCCCACACATAGCCTCCTTCATTAGCAACACCCCCCACCATTGTCATAATCGACGAACCTATACTGACACATCATAATAAGCCAGAGCTCCTAGATTTCATTAGGGTTCACTCGTGGAGTTGTGCATTCTGTGGGTTTGGACAGATGTACGATGATGTGCACTTGTCATTACAGGGTTCTCCAGAATAGTTTCACTGCCCTAAAAATCCCCTGTGCTCCACCCATCCCTCCCGCACCCCCAACTCCTAGAAATCACTGATCTTTCTAATGTCTCCATAGTTTTGTCTTTTCCAGGACGTCACATGGAGTCATATAGTATAAATACACTTTTTAAATTGTACTCATGCTACACTTAGGAGCCAACTGCTAGTTAGCTGGTGATGTTAATGTGTGGAGAGGGTGATGGATGTGTAGCCATAACAATATTATCTTGCATACATACACATTTTAATTACTTTATTTTTTACAAGTTTTTTTTAATGTTTATTTTATTTTCTAGAGAGACAGACAGACAGAGCACGAACAGGGGAGGGGCAGAGAGAAAGAGAGAGGGGGACACAGAGTCTGAAGCAGGCTCCAGGCTCTGAGCTGTCAGCACAGAGCCCAACACGGGGCTCGAACTCCAGAATGGTGAGATCGTGACTTGAGCCAAAGTTGGGTGCTTAACTGACTGAGCCACCCAGGTGCCCCACATTTTTATTGACACGCATGATCTCAGTTAATTCTCAATTCTACAAGAGAGGTAATTATTTAAAAAAAAATTTTAATGTTTATTTATCTTTGACACAGAGAGAGAGACAGAGCATGAGTGGGGGAGAGACAGAGAGCAAAGGAGACACAGAATCTGAAGCAGGCTCCAGGCTCTGAGCTGTCTGCACAGAGCCTGACACAGGGCTCAAACTCACAGACCTCGAGATCAAGACCTGAGCCGAAGTCAGACGCTCAACTGACTGAGCCACCCAGGTGTCCCAAGAGAGGTAATTATTATCTCTATTTTCACAGATGTGAAACTGGAGGCCAGGAGAGCTATTCCAGCAGCCACTGGTGGGATCTGGACTTGTCTGTCGATAACTCCGCATGTCTGTGAAGCGAGATGATAGGCGTGCATAGAGGAGGAGGCGGGACTGGATGGGTAAGTAGACATCACTGAACATATGTGGAGACAGATGTGTGCTCTGGCAAACGGATGGAGATGTGCAAACCTTTCCCCCACAACCAAGACCTCTTGTCTGTAACTCAGGACTCAGGCTGGGTTTAAACTGGAGCTCAGAACAGAGTTCTTCCTCCGTAAACTTAACCTCACTGCTCAGCAGTAAGTCAAACCCCACTCCTGGTTGCCAGGAAAGCCCATCCCTACTCTAGAAATTAGTCCTAGCACTTGGCATGGGCAGCAGATAGTGAGACGTATAGAATTTTGTATTTTGTTTAACTGTCCCCGTGGCTCGTTTTCAGAACAGAACTGCTCTTCTGTTTCAGTAAAGACCTCCTACTTGTCAAAGCCAATGATCCTATTTCACCACTTGCCGTGACCACTTTCTCCCTGAATCTCTTCTCCATGCCTCCCTGGATACACTCTGTTCTGCTGTCTGGACACAGTCCTTCTCAATTTCTTCCAGGTTGTTCTTTGGCTGCTCCACAGCAGACACTACCAGTTGACTACCCAACAGCGGTCTCCCCTAGTGTTCTAGTTTTCTCCTAGACACTGATGGAACCCTCAGTTTGTCTGGTATCCTCCTTCCTCTTGAGCGGCACTGTGTTTTCTAGGAGTTGAGCCCAACCGTCACAGATGAGTCTTGATTAATCTAATCCACTGCTTCTCAAAGGATGATCCCAGGACTAGCAGCATCGGCCTCGCCTGGGAACGCATCAAAAATTCATCCAAAATTCAAATTGTCAGACTTGACTCCAGACCCACTGAACTGGAAGCCCCTGGGTTGGGGCCCAGCCCATCTGCATTTGAACAAGCCCTTTCCTTATAAGGACACCAGTCATACTGGATTAGGGCCCACCTTACTCCGATATGACCTTATCATAACTTGATTTCATCCGCAAAGACTCTATGGGGACATCAGTTTACGTTCTGGGGCCTGGGAGTTAGGATTTCAACATATCTTGGGGGGAGGCACAATTCAATTTATAATAATGTTTTCAAAATTTATTTTATTTTAATGCACTTATATAAAAAATGCAAAAAGCCAAGAACATCTTGTAAGAAGAATAACAGAATTGGAAGATTTACATGTACTGGTTATCAAGACTTTGTACATAATTATAGTAATCAAGACAGGTTGAAATAGGGGCAAACACAAATATACCGAGGGAACCAAGTAGAAAGTCCAGAAATAAAGTCAAGCTTATATAGATACTTCGTTTATGGCAAGGTTACACTCCACCACAATGGTAAAAGGATGGCCCTTTTGACATGATGGGTGTCTGTACTTCACATGTATCACAATCATCCATTCGAGATAGATTGTAGACCTCAAAATGAAAGGTAATCAGTAAAACTTTTAAAGGAAAACATAGAGTGTCTTTACGATCCTGTAGTCAGTGATTTTGTAAGCTGGACGCGGAAAGCATTAACTGTTGTGGAAGTCTGTTACTCTGGTGGACCCCAACGAACGCACCTGACTGTATTCATACCTCTGTGTGGTCTCTTCCCCCGGAACGGGGCTGGGCTTGAGAGTTTACTTGATCAACAGAATGTGACAGAAATGATGTGATGCCAGGTTCCAGCTACAGGAAGTGCTGTCATCCAGAATTCAGCTAAGGATTCAGGACTCCAGAGGGAACTCTTTTTTTTTGTTTGTTTTTTTTAATGTTCATTTATTTCTTTTGAGAGAGTGTGTGTGTAAGAGGGGGAGAGGGGGGCAGAGAGAGGGAGAGATCATCTCAAGCCGGCTCGATATGGGGCTCGATCTCATGGACCGTGAGATCATGACCTGAGCCAAAATCAAGAGCTGGGTGCTTAACAGACTGAGCCACCCAGGCACCCCTCCAGAGGGAACTCTTACCACATTTGTCTGGGATTCCTCATGGTAATGGTAGCATTCCAGCCGACCTCACATCCCTACTTACTTAGGAAGCTCTAAAGACCATGCCTCCTGGGTGATTCATCATTGGTGCACCACCCCCCAAATCTCTGGTCAGTCTCCACTAAGCTGACCCATTTCCCAGAGCCCCCAAACCCTTTCGTCTCTCCTCCGGGGCTTCCAATCTATAAGCCGCTCACTCCCTTCTATCTCCACATCTGTCCTCTGAGGACACAGTCCCCCCTTACAGTCCTCTTACGTAGTTCTGGGGTGAGGCCCCCAAACTGCATGTATGACAAGTTCCCACTGATGCTGACACTGCTGGCCAGGGAATCACACCTGGAAAACCACCGCCATTGTCCTTATTAAATCGCTGTTCTGCGCACATCCTCAGCTCTCTGCCGGCTCCCTCGCTGCTACAAAGCCAGCAAAGCCTCCACCCAATGTGGGCCCAACTACCCACATTCCCTGCTCCTGTGGCTGAGTCGCTGAACATTCTTGGAGAAAATCACACTGATGGGATTTACTATAAATCTATGGCCTCAAGACACGATGGGCACTCGATGCCCCTCTGGCAAACCTATATTTCTCTTTTAGCTTTGATTTCTTGCTCTCCAAATAATTATTTTATTACTTCCTGTTTTTTTTTTTTCTATTTTTCCCCCTCTCTTTTTTTCAAACCTCCCACACATCTTCCACGCTGCTTCTTGTTCAGACCTCATTCTTTCATTCATTGAGAAGATGGGAGCCATCAGAAAGGGACCCCTTCATCTCACCAGCACCAAGGCCATAGATTAACTGGACCTGTACCCCGGTTCTCACAGGTTAAAGGGCAGGGAGAGCGGGATGCTTTTAAAGGCCACCCCATCTCGTGCTGAGTTCCGCCCTCATCCCTTTCTCAAGGGCTTTGCTTCTGAAGTTACTTCTTGGCATAGCCAAAGCAACCATGTCTACTGGAACATTCTCAGGAACAAACGTATCCAGTGCCTCCTATCATTAAGAAGACACAAAAACAGGGGCGCCTGGGTGGCTCAGTCGGTTAAGCGGTCGACTTCAGCTCAGGTCATGATCTCGCAGTCCGTGAGTTCGAGCCCCGCGTCAGGCTCTGTGCTGACAGCTCAGAGCCTGGAACCTGCTTCAGGTTCTGTGTCCCCCTCTCTCTCTCTGCCCCTCCCCTGCTCATGCTCTGTCTCTCTCTGTCTCAGAAATAAATAAACATTAAAAAACATTAAAAAGAAAAGAAGACACAAAAAGAAACTTTCCTTGAAACTGCTCCAAAAAGAAACCTCTCAAATAGTTTTCGTATCTCCTTTTCTTACTTCCTTACTTTCAATTCTCTCTTTAACTCAGCTGGCCTCAACAGCCATCACTCCCGTGAATCTTGTCGAATTTACCAATAGCCGTATACAAATGGCCAATATGCACGTGCAGTAGTCATCCGGGAAATGCAAATTGAAACCACAATGAGATACTATGTCATACTCTCTAGGATGGCTGAAATAAAAAAGACAGACAAGAACAAGTGAAGGTGAGGCTGTGATGAAATCAGAACCCTCAACGTGGTGCTGAGGATATAAAGTGGTGCAGCCACTTTGGAAAACAGTTTGGCATTGTCTCAAAATGTGAAACACAGTGATCATATGACCAAGCAATTCCACTCTAGGTGTGGACCCAGGAGGAATGAAAATGTACGTCCAAAGAAAAACTTAACATCCAGATGGTCATAGCAACATTGTTCATAAGAGCTTTCAGAAAATAGACACAACCCATGAGATTCAAACTGACGCATGAGAATGAAAAGGTAGCATATCGAGGGGTGCCTGGGTGGCTCAGGTGGTTAAGCGTCAGACTCTTGATTTCAGCTCAGGTCATGATCTCATGGTCGGTCATGATATCACAGTCGTGAGACTGAGTCTCACACTGGGCTCTGTGCTGACAGCCTGGAGCACACTTGGCATTCTCCCTCTTCCTCTCTCTGTCTCTCTCAAAACTAATAAGTAAACTTTTTAAAAAATTGTAAAGGTAGCCTATCCAGACAATGGCCTATTATTCAGTCGTAAAAAAGGAATGAAGTCCTGATACATGTTGCGACATAGTTGGAACTTAGAGACATTATACTCAGCCCTAGGGGCCACATACAAAAGGCTACAGACTGCATGGTTCTGTTTACAGGAAATGTCCAGAATCGGCAGATCTATAGAGAAAAGAAGTACCTTAGTGGCCGTCTGGAGCTGGGATTGGCTAGGGAGAAAGGAGAAAGAGGAGTGACTGCTGTTGGTGCTTTGCTGACTCCCCCTCTCCCACCCAGGCTCCAAAGGCGGGGGCGCCCAAGGCAACCCTCTTGCCATCTCTGTTGATACTTTATTACCCTGAGGGTTTATCCAGTCCTATCCCAAGACTTTAAATACCATCTTCTATGCCGGTGACTCCACATAAATTGGGACCTCTCTCTCTCCCTTAGTCTCAGATTTCCCCGTCTAACTGCTTATTCAATGTCTCTCTTTAGTGATCTTGAAGTTAGGTCAGACTTGATATGTTGATATGTGAGCTTTCTCTCCTCAGTCACTGCAGCCCCCCACCAAACCTATTTCTCCCCTGGTTTTCCTGGCCCAGTTAATGGCTCACACGATTGCCCAAGCCAACCTTGATTTATGGATTTTCCTCCTACCCTATACCTGATCACTCATCATGTCCTGTATTTTCCTTGCAAAATGCATCCCAAACCCACCCACTCTTTTTCATGTTTTTGCCACTAAGCACAAGCCACCACCGTCTTCCATCTGCAACAGCCTCCTAACGGTTCTCTGTTTCTACTTGCAATATTCCTTTTCCAATAAAGACGCTTCATTGATGTCCCATGATACGCTAAGCCCTCACCTGCCTCAGGGCGTTTGAATGTGCTGTCCCTCTGCCTGAAGAGCTTTCCTTCAACTTTCAATGGAGATGGTCCATTTTCTACCTTTCTCTCTCAGCTCTTATCACCTCCTCAGAGAAGCCTTCCCTGCAGACCTATCTACGTTCTTCCCTCATCTCAATCACTCTCTAACACATCATGCAGTCTTTTGCTTTGTTCCACTTCCCATAATCTATAATTACCCTCCGTATTTTATTTCCGCTGGCTAATTAATGTGATAAAAATTTATTGTGTCTCCTCTGTACCAGGCACTGTGTTAGATGCTAGGGATAAAATCATAATCAAATAGACAAGGTCCCTGGTCCAAGGAAGAATCTATTCAGTGGAAGATACAGATATTAATCAAATGATCATACAAATAAAAATATAATGACAAACTCTGGCAAGTTCTTGAATGAAAAGCTGTTAGAGAATAAATATCTAACATTTACTGCATGCTTATCAAGTTCTCTTTTTTTTTTTTCCAGTAGGCTCCATGGCCAATGTGGAGCCCAGTGTGGGGCTCAAATTCACAACCTTGAGATCAAGACCTGAGCTGAGATCGAGAGTCAGAGGCTTAACCAAAGGAGCCACCCAGGCACCCCCACACTTATCATGTTCTAGATACAGAACTAAGTTACAGCCGGTCAAGGTAGGGACTCGTTTCAGCCCAGTTTGCTGGTGAGAACACCGAGCCTGAGTGCAAATAAGAAACTCAAAAGTCACGGAACTCACTGGTGGCTGAGCCGAGGTTCGACTCAGGTGCGTTTGACTTGAGAGCCAGGGTTCTGCACCAACACACCCCTGTTCCACCCTGCTATCGCCTTTCTTGTTTTCCCTCCTGCCTTCATAACCACTTGGTTTCCCATCTCCCTACATTCTGGTGCTTCTCCTATTTCTATTCTCAGGTGTCTCGGCCCCTGGTGTCCCAGCTGGGCTGGACCTGAAATTTATACATTCCTCACAGAGGCAAATTTTGGACAACAATGCAGCCCTACTTACATGAATGACAACCTGGCAATTCTCCTCCTGACATCCCAAAGCAATTCTCACAGCGGCCCTGAGGTTCCTTGAACGAGAACCACTGTGGCATTTCCCGTGATGAGGTAAGGCTGGGCAGCCCAGCATCCTCAGCGGGTGGGGGCATCGACGTATGTGGTGGTTGCCCAGCATGGAGCATTATGCATCCATTAGAAGCAACAGAATTGTTGGGCACCTGGGTGGCTCAGTCAGTTAAGCATCTGACTTCAGCTCAGGTCATGATCTCACAGCTTGTGGGTTTGAGCCCCGCATCGGGCTCTGGGCTAACAGCTTGGAGCCTGGAGCCTGCTTCAGATTCTGTGTCTCCCTCTCTCTCTGCCCCTCCCCTGCTTGTGCTCTGTCTCTGTCTCTTTCACAAATATGAAAAATAAAACTTAAAAAAATTTTTTTAAAGAAATAAAATCTTTAAAATAAAAACACACACAAACTAAACAATATAGAATAGTCACTTAGAGGGTCACAGGAATGGACATAAAGTCCAGGCAGGGTGACCACGTGCCCTGGTTTACATCTGTGGTCCCAGCACAGTAATTATTAACATGCTTCTCTCTCTTCTTACAAGGGTTCTTGCTTGTATGATAAAACATTTGGTCACTCTAGGTATGGAAATAAGAGGACTAAATAATAAGAACAAGACCTTGCACAGATCTTGCAGAGGTAACACAAAACGAGGACTATGGTTCACTCAACACTACACCTGAGATCTGAAAATAAAACAGCAAACAACCACAACAAAAGTTAGCAAACCAAAACACAAAATCCAGACCGAAAACACTTCATAACTACTCCAAGATGCGAACAATACTCACATCTTCATGGTCTGTTTACACGCACTCACGCACTTGGCCCGAGGGTCATTTGTGTTTGGCACTCTAAGTATCCACATTTGGGTTCCAGGCACATAAAGGCACATCAGGTGCACCAGGAGGGGCGGACTGGGAGACTGGGGGGTAGCTGGCAGAGGTCAGATTATCAGAACTTCCGGGCCCTTGGCAGAGAATTCACCACAGAGAGACAACTGGTTTGATAAGGTTCCTCTGCTGAGAGTGAGTGGTACTCAAGGCGGAGTGGGGGTGGTGCAGTGATCTAGGTGTCCCTGGAGGTCCTGCAGCACAGCTGGTCTGGAGAAGCCCTCAGGATTTAGTGGATGGCAGGTATGCACCCTGGAAACAGTGCTCTGAGCTGGGGTTGCTAAGGGATCTCACTGTAAACGGCTGTAGGGTTTATGATGGCCTCGTAGCTGGGGGAGGGACTGCGCACCTCTGACCTCCCCACAGGTGAGCTCATGCGCATGGGCTGTTACCTGCCGCTTCTGCTCACCTGGGCAGAGCTCCGCTCGGCTGTTGATGGCAGTGAGAGGGTCGGGCACAGTGCACCTCTGGCTTGGCACAACCTCAGTTCTGCAAAGATAGCATCCACGAATAATGACTCAGGTTGATTCATGAATGCTGGTAAGACTTTAAAAAATTTTTTTTAAGTTTATTTCTTTTTGAGAGAGAGAGACAGAGCATGAGCGGGAGAGGAACAAAGAGAGAGGGAAACACAGAATCGGAAGCAGGCTCCAGGCTCTGAGCTGTCAGCACAGAGCCCGACGCAGGGCTTGAACTCACCAACTGTGAGATCCTGATCATCATCTGAGTTGAAGTCGGACGCTTAACTGATTCAGCCACCCAGGCGCCTCTATTGGTAAGACTTTTAAGATGCTGGGAGCTCTTTTTTTTTTTTTTTTTAATGTTTTAAAATTTATTTTTGAAGGAGAGAGAGAGACAGAGCATGAGTGGGGGAGGAGCAGAGACAGAGTGAGACACAGAATTTGAAGCAGGCTCCAGGCTCTATGATGTCAGCACAGAGCCCGACGTGAACCCGCACAGAGTTCGACGTGAACCCCCACAGAGCCCGAACTCACGAACCGCGAGACCACGACCTGAGCCGAAGTCGGACGCTCAACCGACTGACCCACCCAGGTACCCCAAGATGCTGGGAGCTCTTTAAGAAAACTTGGCAAGGATCTGTAGGTGGAGCTTTGAGCTAGGGAAATTGATATTTAACTGCAATGTGATAACATTTGTCCCCATGAACTGATGAAACTAAGGGACAGCCAGATGACACGCCCGCAGTGAAAAAGAACCGTCTCCCACTTCATCTCCCGCAACCCAAACCTAGGGGTTATCATAGACTCTCTCTCCCTCATCTTCCCAAACTAATAGGTCACCAAACCCTGTTCAAGCTTTTGATAGTTTGCTCGTCTGGAACTTCCTCTGCATTACTCCGGCCACTCTTCTTGTTCAAGCCACTGTCATTTCTCCCTTGTGTGATGGTTGATCTTATGTGTCAACTTGACTGAGCCACAGTGATGCCCAGATAGTTGGTCAAGCATTATCCTGAGCTGCCTGTAAGGATGTTTCAGGATGAGATTAACATTTGAATTGTAGGGACGCCTGGGTGGTTCAGTCCGTTAAGCATCCATGTCTTGATTTCGGTTCAGGTCATGATCCCACGGTTTGTGGGTTTGAGCCCCACTTGGGTCTCTGCGCTGACAGCATGGAGCCTGTTTGGGATTCTCTCTCTCCCTCGCTCTCTCTGCCACTTCCTCTCTCTCTCTCTCTCTCTCTCTCTCTCTCAAAAATATATAAATAAACTTAAAAAAATATTTGAATTGTAGACTGAGTAAAGCAGATTGCCTCCTGCATGTGGGTGGGCCTCATTCAATCAGTTGAAGGCTTGAAGAGACCAAAATGCTGACTTTTTTGCTAGTAAGGGGGTTCTCCTCCTGCCTGATTATTTCAGCTGGGACATAGTTTTTTTCTGGCCTTTGGATTCAAATGGAAACATCAGCTCTTGCTGGGTCTTGAGCCTGCTGGCTTTCCAACTAGAACTATACCTTGATTTTCTGGGGTCTCTAGCTGGGCAACTGCAGATCTTGGGAATTCTCAGCCTCCAGAATCCCACAAGCCAATTCTTTATAGTAAATCTCTTTATAGAGAGAGAGTTTACATAGCGAGAGTGTTCTCTGGAGAATCCTGATTAATGCACGTGATTACCGCAGTAACCTCCTGAATGTTCTCACTGTGTTACTAAGCCACCTTGACCTTCCACACTGGTTTCAGGGTGGTCTCCCCAAAACATAATCTGCATATTCCTTTTACCTATTTAGCTTTCTCCAATGACCTCCCATTGCTTTCAGGATAAAATTAAAACTCTCTAGCGCTTGTACAAAATTCTTCACGAGTGGCCCCTTCCCTACCTCTCCGTACCCTTATCTCTGCCCACATGCATCTCCTCTAGCCTCCCTGAGGCACCAGCTGTCCTTCAAGAGGGCCTCACCATCTCGCCTCTTCCCCGGGTCTTTGCACCAGCTGTCCCTCCTGCAGCCACACACGTGGTATGCCCATGCCGGACAGGCCCCGCAGCTGGTCTGAGGGCTTGACAGCCTGATTCAGACTTGCCGGCTGTCTGACTCTCATTCCGTTTCTACACACCGAGTTCAGGAATGCGCATGACCAGGCTGTGCTGCGGAGTCTGAACCAGGTTTTGATTCTGCCTTAATGTGCTATGGACACACTGTAGCCACTGTGCTCTGAGATGGCCATGCACTTGGCCCAGGCGAGGGGGTCTCTGGCCAGAAGACTGTAAAATTACGTGCAGGATGCCCTAGCCTCGTGTCTGGATGTGACTATGTGTTTGTGTGTATAAACCGAAGCAGACTTGCCAGAAACTAGGCTTCAGGACCCCTTATCTGGACAAGGTGCTAGAAAGATGAATGTTTGCTGCATTTATTAGTTTTTTGAAATGTGATTCACTCCCATTTCTTTTTTTCACTTTATTCACTTTGTACCTGTATGTTCCTAATTTTATTATTTTTCTTAGGGAGTGTCTTTTCAATTTGTTTAAGCTTCGCGCTGACAACACCTCGGAAAATGTTCTTGCCTAGAAGGAAACAGGCTTCCAAAAAATCTAATGTGACCCTCATTTACTCAGAAGTCCTGGGGGAGGCTGGGGGTCCCACGTGTCCTGACGTGCCTCCCAGTCGGCAGGTAAGGAAACACAGTCTGATGCACACGGTGTTTCCCTCAGTCCGGACCTGACACGGTCACACCACTGTCACCTGCTTCTTTCACTGGGCTGATGCCTTCTTATCCTTGAGAATTCAGTTCAGGGACTGGTCTCCGGGAAGCCTTCCTTCCTTCCTGCCCCAGCCCAAGCTGGGCGCCCACATAGAGCAGACTTTCTGTAAAACTGTTGGCTGAATGAATGAAGCTGATCCATCAAATGAGTCCCCTCTGCTCCTGGAAAAACGCAATCTTTCTGGTTGGTTCCAGTGGACTCCTGAGTTCCATCTGAAGCAACACCCTTTCTCCCCCGACTCCTAGGCTGTCCCTTTCACAGGATCCTGTATCTCCCACTTCTGATACCTTCAGACAAAAGTAGTTCCTTTCAAAATTTTCTTTCTTGGGGCGCCTGGGTGGCTCAGTGGGTTAGGCGTCTGACTTCGGCTCAGGTCATGATCTTGTGGTTTGTGGGTTCGAGCCCTGCCTCGGGCCCTATACTGACAGCTCAGAGCCTGGAGCCTGCTCCAGATTCTTTGTCTCTCTCTCTCTGCTCCTCCCCTGCTTGCACTCTCTCTCAAAAATAAGTAAATAAACATTAAAAAAAAAAAGAATTAAAATGTCCTTCCCTGACCTACAATGCCTTCTGATTCCTGATCTTTGTGTACCACCCACTGTGGGAAGAGCCTTCACCTACAGTCTATCACTTAGTCCCCCAGAATTTCTGTAGGGGGCAGCATCCTAGGGCCTCCATAGCAAAGCATCACAGGCTTGGGGGCCCAGACAACCCAGATTTACTTCCTCATAGTCCCAGAGGCTAGAAACCCAAGACAAAGGTGTCAGGGGGCGGGAGGGCATTTCTTCTGAGGTCTGTGTCCTTGGTTTGTGGATGGCTGTCTCGTCCGCGTCCTCACGTGTCTTCCCTCTGTGTTTGTCTGTGTCCTCACCTCCTCGTCTCATAAGGACACCAGCCATGTTGGACTAGGCCCCATTCAAATGACCTCATTTTGCTGTAATTACCTCTTTGAAGGCCCTGTCTCCAAACACGGTCACATTCAGAAGTACTGGGGTTAGAGCTTCAACATATGAATTTTGGGGGGATGCAATTCAGCTCATAGCTTTATGTATGTATATATGTATACATATACATATATGTATATGTGTGTATATATGCACGTATGTGTGCAGTCGTTTTATATATAAGGAAACTGATACCCAAAGGGGTTAAGCAGCTTGCTGTCTTCGTCTGTTGGGGCTGCTCTAACAAGACTACCCCAGATTGGAGGTCTTAAACAACAAACATTTATTTTTCACAGTTCTGGAGACTGCAAAGCCCAAGGTCAAGGTGCCAGCAGAGCTGGTGTCTGGTGAGAACCCGCTTCCTGGCTTGTAGACAGCTGCTTCCTTGGTCAGATCCCCCATGGTGCCGAGAGAGACCGTGTCTCTCATGTCTGTGTCTATAGGGGCACTAATCCCATTCACGGGGGCTCTACCCTCATGACTTAATCAGCTCCTAGAGGCCCCACCTCTAGGTACCATCACATGGGGAATTAGGTTTCAACATAGGAATCGGGGGAACGGTGGTGGAGGGACACAAGTCGGTCTAAAGCACTTGCCCACTTCACTCAGGTAGCCGGTTGGAGAGCCAGGCCTTCCGACTCCAAATCCTGGGGCTTTCACTACATCCCACAGTGTCCAGGGCTCTGCCCTGCTCCCTGCTCCCCCCCCCCCCCAGTAGCTCTCTGACCTTGCTGTCATCTTCCTGCCGTTTCATTCCCTGCAAAATAACATCTCTGCCTGCCATGTGAACGCTGGTGATCACAATCACGTAATTGGAAGGTATGGGGTTGGGAGTTTCTAGAACAGTCCAGGCAGCTGCAGTGGTAGGCAGGGGCTGGGGGTGGGCTGCAGTATAAAGGAGAGGTGAAGCGTGCATATTTTGAAACCAAAGCACCCAGGTTCAAACCCTAGCTCACTCGTCTTCTAAGTTATTTAACCCCCCAGTGCCTCCATTTTCCCATCTGTAAAATGGAATTGATAACAGTACCCAAGTTGTGGTTTATAGAGACGATTAAACGGATCAGTATGTGCACAGTGGCCAGCGTTTAGTACGCCCTGAACGAGTGCCAGTGGTAATTACTATAGTAATAGTGATACTATCAGATTCTAGGGATGGGATTCGTTCATCTCCGCATTCTCACTGTTCCTGTGAGTTAAAATTCTTTGAAGCAGGAGTAGTCTTGGATTCCTGGGGGGGGGGGGGGGCAGGGAGGGGGGGTGGCAGGGGGCGGCGCTCATAGGAGGGAAAGAACAGGCAACTGTGGGTGGATGGGCCTCTAAACAATCTCAAGGTCAATGATGATTGCCTCCACCTTTGGATCGGGAAGTTCAAGAAGATACAGCATCCTTGGGATTTCGGGCTAGCGGTGTCCTGGAGAGATCTCTGCGGATGTTCATCTCCGGCCCTTCTCTATATCCTCTGCTAGTACGAGGCCCTGAAGAGCTGGGTGGCAGCATGTGGCTGACAAGAAGCTTTATGGTGCTTCATGCTAGCTCTGACTTCTATTTCGGGACCCACAAAGGTCAAAGTCAGTCCCTGCCTGCAGGAATGGTGAGGTACGTGCCAGGAGCAGCTGGGTTCCCCAAGCCTCCCGGGTCCCACTAACCCGGAGGCGTGAACCTCGAACCCATCAAGCACAGGAGCTGACATAAACTCCAGCACTGAGCCCCGAGGGGCTGCTCAGTACACAATCCCCAGTGAGCCCAAAAACGCAGAGAAATACACCTTCTCACGGCTCATTCTGGAGCTCGCCTCCTTTCCCTTCTCTTGTTCCCTCCACCAATGGAGTAGCTTGCTTCACGATTAAATACAGTAGCCATTTAAAACTGGCCTGCGGTCTAGTCCCCACCAGCTGAATCTCTCCCTGCCTGCCCAGACTGCTGTTTATTTTGGCAAAGCTGAGCCCCTCACCCCGCCCGGGCGCTGGCACTGAAAACTTGCCCATAAAACACCCTGTAAAAGGAGCTCTAGGGGCCAGTGAGCGAGCTTTGTGCCTGGGGCCTCCCATCCTCAGACCTTTTCTTCTTGCACTGACCAGGGTACACGGTGTCTTTTGCTTCACCCGCTTTCCCAGAGGCCTTGTATATTCACGGGTGACCATAGCCCATCTTACGACTTCCAGGTGGAGGGATTTTAGGGCATTTGTGGAGATCCCACCCAGGCACTCTGTTCGGGAAAGGACAGACACTAGGATTTAGGGGGGAAGCCGTGGGTGCCAGTGCTAGCCGTGACCCCGGAAGGACCCCTAGGGTCCTCTGAGTCTGACCACCCTCCCCCCTCAGCAACGGCATCCACCTCATTCAGGAGCTCGCTGGGATGCCTCACCCCCCCACCTACCAAATCAGGAAGCAAGCTGGAGCCCAGAAACCTGCATCCTAACAAGCCCTCCAGGTGATTCTGATACCTGCTAAGGCTCCAAACACCTGTCTTACATCACTTCCCTTGTGTCTGAGACTCACTTTCCTCATCAGGAAAACGGAGAGGAAGAACTTGTTTCATGGGGTGGCTGCATGAAGAGACTCCATACAGGAAAGTGCCCGGCCCCACTGCTGTCCCACAAAAGCTGCCCCCCGCCCCCCGCATCGTTGCACCGGAGAGCTGAGGGGGCCCGACACTCTGGGCCCTGCCCCTGAGGGACTCTGAAGCCAGATCTCATCTGACAGTCAGAGAGGCTGAGCGGGCAGGGGCCGCCAGCCCTCTGACTACGCTACAGGCTGGAGAACAAAAGGCAGAAGAGGAAACACAGGCAGCGGGAGAGCAACAGACACGGTCGTGGTGAGTGTGAAATGCCACCATCTCTTGGTTGGCTCTGACGCCGATGGTCTCCTGCTCGGGAAAACATTTGTGGTCGTGGGGTTGTCCCGGGGAGAGAGGCCTCTTGTCCGTGGTCCGTGTGGCTGGTTCCAGACACACAGTCCCCAATGCAACCAGCTGCAGATTCCCATCTTGCCTGCCCTTGGGGAAAACACCCTTGTCTTCACCTTCCTCAGCAGCAGCAAGGGTTCAGGGTGCCAGCTATATATGTGTGTGTATACTTTTTAATTGTTTTAACTGTTTTATTTATTTTCGAGAGAGAGAGCGGGAGCAGGAGAGGGACAAAGAGGGCAACAGAAGATCTGAAGCGGGCTCTGTGCTGTCAGCAGGGAGCCCGATGCGGGACTCGAACTCACAAACTATAAGGTCGTGACCTGAGCTGATGTTGAGCGCTCATCCAACTGAGCCACACAGGCACCCCCATATACCTTATTAATTAACTAATTAATTAATTAATTTTTTAATATATGAAATTTATTGTCAAATTGGTTTCCATACAACACCCAGTGCTCATCCCAAAAGGTGCCCTCTTCAATGCCCATCACCTACCCTTCCCTCCCTCCCACCCCCCCATCAACCCTCAGTTTGTTCTCAGTTTTTAAGAGTCTCTTATGCTTTGGCTCTCTCCCACTCTAACCTCATTTTTTTTTCCTTCCCCTCCCCCATGGGTTTCTGTTAAGTTTCTCAGGATCCACATAAGAGTGAAAACATATGGTATCTGTCTTTCTCTCCCCATATACCTTTTTTAAAGGGAGGGGACACATGCTTTGGCTGCTAAGTTATTACTCTCTGGGTACTTGGGAAGAAAAGTGTGTTTGGGCACCTGAGTCAGCCCATATCTCTTACTAGAAACCACGCTGGCTGCTGAGTATCTGTTGATAACGGGTGTGGTCCTGTGTGGTTCTCTTCACATGCTCGTGAGAGAGACAATGAGAGAGAGGAAGAGAGAAGCAGGTGCAGACCCCACATCTAGAATTCTCTGCCAAGTCTGCTCATCTGACACTTGAGCACCCGGCTTCCGCAGGCATCAGGAAACAACCACACCTCACAGACAGAGGGGGTCCAGAATGCTCGATCCCCAGGCTGGCTTGTGCCTTAAGTCTTCACCTTTCCCTCCTCCTGCCTCTGGGTAGGACTGTCCTCAAATAATCCTCCAAGTTAAACTGTCCATCTCCTTTGCTAATGTTCTCCACAACCTTCTGAGTCTGAGCAGTTCAAATTACTAAAAGCAATCGTAAAAGTGACCACTATTTATCGTCTACTTCACGCCAGGCACTGTGCTAGCCAGTGTCGAGCACTCATTGCTTTCCACCACAGCACTGGAGTACAGCTGTTCATCTTTGTTTCTATTAGTGAGAAAACCCAAGGCTGAATGAGGTCCGTTGACTCGGTCACGGGCTCACGGAAGGAGCAGATCAAGAGTGTGAACCCAGTCCTAACTCCGGTGGTCCTTCCACAACATTACCCAGCTATTAAAGTTTCCTCTGGGGGCACCTGGGTAGCTCAGTAGATTGAGCATCTGACTCTTGATTTCGGCCCAGGTCATGAAATGGAGTCCACACTGGGCTCAGTGCTGAGCGTGGAGCCTGCTTAGGATTTTCTCTCTCCCTCTCTCTGTTCCTCTCCCCCACTCATGCGCACACACACACACACACACACACACACACACACACACACACACTCTCTCTCTCTCTCTCTCTCTCTCTAAAATAAGATACAGGTTTCTCCTGTATCTACTACTCACTCCTTCAGCTAACATATATTTTTGAGCACCTACTAAGTGCCAAGCACTGTGCTGGGCACAATAGCTAAATGGAGTTCCTTCTGTTTCCATATAAGTCAGCTCTTTCTCATCCTTATTATTAGGGGAAAAGAGGCAAGTTGATCAGTGTTTGATTATTTGGGGGGGTTGAGTCAAACACAGGAACATAAAATTTCTGAAAAAAGTTGCTTCCGTTCTTTAATTCTCTTTGGTTTGTTAATCCCTTGCATCTCTCTCCACCAGGTTGGGAGAAAGATCAGAGATGTCTGGGATCCAAGGGAAGGCCTTCAAGGGCTGGGGTGAGAGGGTATCATATAGGGCGCACTCCTCGTGTTGGAAGATGTGTGAGATGAAAAAAAATTTTAATGTTTTTTTTTTTATTTTTGAGGGAGAGGGAGAGACAGAGCATGAATGGGGTAAGGGCAGAGAGAGGGACACAGAATCTGAAGCAGGCTCCAGGCTCTGAGTTGTCAGCACAGAGCCTGATGCGGGGCTTGAACTCACAAACTGTGAGATCATGACCTGAGCTGAAGTCAGATGCTCAACCGACTGAGCCCCCCAGGAGACCCATGTGAGATGAAATTTTACCTAAGTTTGTCTAAATATTCCTCAACTAGTGGGTGTTGCCTATCCCTTCCCTCCCTCTCTTCTGCACCAGAAAGAAAGAAAGAAAGAAAGAAAGAAAGAAAGAAAGAAAAGGAAAAGAAGAGAGAGAGAGAAAGGAATAAAGAAAGAATGTTCTGAGATGGCCTGGGGTTCCAACAAGGGCCATCAATATTGGCCTGGAAGTCCTAGTCCTTTGGTGCTGGGGACATGTGACAGTTTCATCCTGTTAACTGCCATTAATCCAAGTTTTACAATCCTCTTCCTCTGGCACCGCCCCCTAAGGGCTGCCATTGGCCTTTAAGATCCTCTAAGGTCTTCCAGATCACTTGGGGTAAAAATAAGGAAGTCAATAAGGAACAAAATGGCAGATCTGTCCCCCTCGATAAAACAAAACTATAAAAACAGGCCTTGTTAAAGAAGACTCCAAATGGGTCATTGTTATGGAAGCAGGCTGGCTTGCCATGGGGCTGTTCTACAGGCTATTGGAGTTGGCCTGAGAAGCGGGTACTATGAGCCCCAGTGCTTGCTGCCGGGGCTGGCTTCCCTCCATGCTAGATGAGCCCAGGAGGGGAGAAGTTAATGACCCTTCTGGTGACTGGCAGTCCACCAACCCTAAGCTGCCTGCCTCCCAAGTTAAAGGGACAAATTTGCTCAGGACCCCAGTTATGGGTAAAAAGCCTTCTTTCCTTCTTGCAGATCAATAACAAACCTCCCCTAAACTTCTAGATTGTAAATTCAAAGGGAGCTGGGTCGAGCTACTGGCTGCCGTGACTATGCCGGAAAGGGAAGCATTGAAGGAAAAACAGCATTACCAGAGGCATTAATAGAGGTCCCTCTCTCTGGAGGACGAAGGTCAGAACCTCACATTGGAAGAAGCCCTTGGTAGGCCCCTTTAAAATGTCTGTTGGTGTAAGTGGCAGATTCTAGACACCTTGGAAGCTGAGAAAAGATCAAAGACTGTGGTTGGTTGTATGCGGACACTGGTTGCAAGGACTTTGGTCTGTGCCCTGGGCACCGGAATCCATTCATTTATTAAATAATAGCCTCTTAGGAGGCACCTAATTCATGTCCCTAAAATAGTCCTTGCCTCAGGCTCTGACAGACACATGTAAACTTTCTCCAGGAAGAGGGACTTGGGCACCTCTGTCTAACCCCATTCTCCCTCTGGGTCTGCACGTTTATGCCGATCCCTGATCCCTCTCCGGATACCTAGGGGAACTGGCGAGATTAGAATAAAATGTTGTTCGGTTAATAGCACCGTTCCAGGATGAACGTCCCGGTGTTGATGACTGTCATGGTTATGTAAACTGGTAACCGCAGGGTGAGCGGTACGTGGGCATTCTCTGTCCTATTTTTTTCCCAGCTTTTCTGTAAGTCTAAAATTAGCTCAAAATAAGAAGTTACAAGAAAGGAAGTCTCACTAGGAGTTTCATTGACTCTCTGGCTGCTTTTCCATCTCTTCGTCCCTATCATTCTGTGTCTTTCTATAATCCTTTTAACAGGGGCACCTGGGCGGCTCAGTCGGTTAAGTGAGCATCCAACCTCGGCTCAGGTCACGATCTCACAGTTTGTGAGTTCAAGCCCCACATCGAGCTGTCTGCTATGAGCACAGAGCCTACTTCAGATCCTCTATCGCCCCCCCCCCCCGTCTCTCTCTGCCCCTCCCCTGCTTGTGCTCTCTCTCAAAAGTAAATAAAAAATTAAAAAACTCTTTAAACAGCTCCTTGCCGTCTCCATTCCCTGCCTATCCCCCTTTCTCAGTCTCCGTCCTTCATTTCTCCTTCCCATAGGCACCTGCTCTCCTCAGGGATGTTTCCTCCCCGTCCCTCCCACCCCCCCCCCCCCCCCCATCAGCCACCACATTCTGTTGATTGAACTTCCTGAATATCCATCAGCAATTCCCTCCTCTCCAGTGCCACTTTCAGAGCTCCTGGCTCATCACCCAGGCTGTCCAATCAGCCCAGGACTCCAGGGACCCCCTCGCTGGGCTCCGAGGCTGCAGCTCTGCCCAGGTCCGGCCCCGGTTCACACCATCCCCATATCTGTGCTACCCACTGAGGAAAGCCTGGCCAAGCTTCCTCACGCTCTGTTCCCTATTTCCCCAGCTTGCACTCGTCACCAGTGGTGCGGCTGTCTCCACGGAGTCCCCAAGCAAAGTGTGTAACAGAACAGTGCTTCTTTCTTCTGAAAGGCAGTGAAGGTGGGGGTTTTATAGGCAAAGTTGAGGTTCCCCGGCTGGGTGTGGAGGAGAGAGGAGGCGAGGCACAGAGGGAGGAGAGACAGGTTTTCATTTCAGTATTGGCAGGGAAGCCTAGAGAGAAGAAAAGAAAAGGGAGGAGACTCAAGCCTTCTAACGCGGTGTCCGTGGGCTTGGGCACTGCTGTGCCAAAACATGACAAGAACTGCCAGGGTAGCCAGGTGGATGTGACAACGGACGGGTCCAAGCAGAAACTGTGGCCCCATCCTGCCACACCTGTCCCCCCGCCCATCCAGCCTCCAACTTTTAGCTGCGCCACCCCAGCCTGTCATTGGACTGAGCTCCATCAGGGGCACCTGGGGGGTTCAGTCGGTTAAGCGTCCAACTTCGGCTCAGGTCATGATCTCGCGGTCCGTGAGTTCGAGCCCCGTGTCAGGCTCTGTGCTGACAGCTCAGAGCCTGGATCCTGCTTCGGATTCTGTGTCTCCCTCTTTCTCTGTCTCTCCCCTGCTCATGCTCTGTCTTTCTCTTTCTCTCTCAAGAATAAATAAACATTAAAAAAAATTAAGGGGCGCCCGGGTGGCTCAGTTGGTTAAGCGGCCGACTTCAGCGCAGGTCATGACCTCACAGTGAGGTCATGTGAGTTTGAGCCCCACACGGGGCTCTACCCTGAGGGCGTGAAGCCTGCTTGGGATTCTCTCTAGGTCTCTCTGCCCCTGGTCCACTTGTGCTCTCTCTCTCTCAAAATAAATAAATAAATAAATAAACAAACAAACAAACTTAAAAAAAATTAATGCTAAACTTTAAAAAAATTTAAAAAGAAAAGAACAAACGAACGAATGAACTCAATCAGACCCTGGGCAATGCAGCAGGATATATTCCCAGTTTTAGAACCACCTACCCCCTTCCTCAATATTTTATGTTTCAGCAACACCAAAATATCACAGCGCAGTCGTAGCCACTGGGGGCAAGGGAGCTGGAGTGTTTATAGGTTTGTATCCATCAGTCAGTGGCTACGTCCCCCCGCCCCGCCCCCCCCCTCCACACACACTGGGGACGAGAGTGGGGCGATACCTTCGGCACATCCCCACCCCACGCCCCATAAAGGAGGCTCCTGCAGGCAGCTCGAAGGCAGGCCTCCTAAAACCAGACACGGTTGTTAGCTGCTGGGGATGGCCACACCCCGGGCAGCCGCGCACACCGACACCCTGAGGGATCTGAGAGGATACTGACGGAGCAGGACAGCATCTGCTACCGAAAGGGGGTTGCAGCGGTTTTAGATGGGGGCCACCGGGAGGGCCTCACTGAGAACACGACACCGGAATTAAAACCTGCAGGGAGTGCAAGCAAACTATGCGTGTCTCCCTGATGGCCACGCCAGCGCCCGGCAGGTGCAGCCGCCCGGTGTGGAGTCGTGACTGAGTGGCCGAACCATGAGCCGGGCCCTGTGAGCGCGCACGGGAGGGCCCTGGTCCCTGCACCCCCTACCCCCCACCCCACCCCACCGCAACTCCGGGCCTGGCTCCCGCACCCAGCCGGCCCGGCCTCTCCTGCTGACCACCCGGAGCCATGAGAGTAGCGGGCACCCCCAGCCCCGCAGCATCCTGGCGAAGAAAATTCTCGGCGCGCGGGAGAGTCGCAAACTTGCCGGGTGCGTGCACGCCTGCCTCGGGAGCCACAAATGAGCCTGTGCAGATGGCGCGGAGATAAACGGCGCCGTCTTTCTACTGTAGCGGTACGGTCGTAATTCTCCGGAGACATTTACGAGGCGGCATCTCCCTTCTGCAGGATGGCGCTGTGGCTGGCGCCCGGGGCCGCTGCCGGCAAGGTGGGGTGCGGGACCCGGGGCGACCGCGAGGCGGCCGCCCGCGTCTCCCTCGTGCCTCTCCTCGCGTCCGCGCGTCTGACGATTTACAGGCTGGCCCGATGCTCCGAGAGCGGGGTCTCTGCAGTCTTATATATTCTCTGTAAGTGTTCCCTGCTGTGGCGGATTCTAAGAGAACTCCATCAAATAATTATCTTCCCTTGTATTTATCCTCCTTTTTTTCATTTGATCTGCATCGCTGTAAAATATTCGGTGGGTCTCCTTTGAGCAGAAAGCCTCCTCAGTGATTGCAGAGCGTATTTATGTACGGCGTTAAATTCACACCCGGTAGCCTTTCATCTCGGCACTTGCTGGACCTGACACGGCAGCGGAGCAGCACTGGGTTCCCACCACCTTCCCTGGGGAAGGGGAGGCCACTGTCTCAGCCCACAGGCCCCAGTGTCCTGGGGAAGCCAGCTCAAGAGCCCACGCCCAGCTGCACCTCAACAACCCCCACCTTGACCTCTCTGCTCAGGATCCCCAGGGAGCCCCCTTTGCCACAAGGAGTCTTGATCTGACTTGGTCAAACTTTCCCCACTTCTCAGAATCTAGAAAACGTGAGGGATCACTGGGAACCCACAGCCCTGCGTGTCCGGGTCCCACAGCTGGGATGGGGGCCTGCTGGCTGTGGCATCCCCAGGCCTTTTCTGTGCATGTGGCTGCCTCCCCACCTCGACCGGAAGCTCCATTCAGACAGACACAATGTCTTTGACCTTCCTGGATGTTCCCAAAGCCTTTAGCACAGAGCTGGGTGATCAATTCACAGGGAATAGTGAGCACCTATCACTTTGATGCCCCTTTGATGCCCCTTCCAGGAAGCATCCCCTGGTTAGGTCCTTCATTCCATGACCCTTGTGCTCAGATTAACTTGTTTGCTTATTTATTTGTTTGTTTGTTTGTTTATGAGTGCAAGCGGGGTAGGGGCAGAAAGAGAGGGAGAGAATCCCAAGCAGGCTCCATGCTGTCAGCACAGGGCCCAACATGGGGCTCAGTCCCAAGACCCTGGGATCATGACCTGAGCTGAAATCAAGAGTTGGATGCTCAACCAACTGAGCCACCCAGGCACCCCTAACTTGCATATTTAAAATGTGGCTTTATACTTTTCTAAGAATCTCTCTAAATAGATGACCCCCTCCAGCAGCATCTTATACGCTCAGAACCAAAAACTTCCTCAGGGGTCCCTCCGTCTCTCTCCTATCTGATGCACAAATATGAATCCTGGATTTTCTTTTGTTCTTGTTTCTTCTTTCCAGGGGCTAGATCACACAACTGGAAGGAAGAAAAAGCTGACTGTTCTAGAAAGAGCACATACTTAGAACTAAGACACCTGGATTCTGGTAAGTCCTAATATGCTGCCCATCTAAGGCTCATAGAATTTTCTGGACTCCACTTTCCTCATCTATAAAATATGGAAAATACTTACAAGGTTACAGAAGCCAAAGATCTTTTTTTTTTTAAGTTTACTTATTTTGAGAGAGACAGACACAGTGTGGGTGGGGGGATGGGCAGAGAGAGAATTCCAAGCAGGTCCCATGCTGCCAGCACAGAGCCTGACGCAGGGCTTGAACCCATGAAGCTGTGAGATCATGACCTGAGCTGAAACCAAGAGTCAGACGCTTAGCCAACTGAGCCACCCAGGCACCCCACAAAAGCCAAAGATCTAAAGGCCATTTGATTCATCCCTCTCCCTCCAGATGTGAATCTGTCTAATCTGGAAAGGCTGTCATAGGCGGAAATTCAAATTTTGCCTATGCCCTTGACCCAGGGGTTAACCAGCTAGAGCTGAAAATGCCTCCCTTTTGCCTCTTCATCTTGCTTGTAGATTAAGCAAGAATCTCAGTGTTCTCTCACCTGCTTACCAGGGAGACTATAGGTATGTCTCCTTCCACAGTCTGGAGCAGAGTGGGGAGGTTAGAGTTGGGGCCAGGATGGGGTATGCAACTCCCCAGGGAACTAGTTCTCTATCTGATTCCCCATCAGGACCACCTTTACAACTTTAAACAAACTGCATGACGGGGCACCTGGGTGGCTCAGTCAGTTAAGTGTCCAACTCCGACTCAGGTCATGATCTCACGGTTCATAGGTTTGAGCCCCGCGTCAGGCTCTGTGCTGACAGCTCAGAGCCTGGAGTCTGCTTTGGATTCTGTGGCTCCCTCTCTCTTTTTCTGCCCCTCCCCTGCTTGTGCTCTGTCCCTCTCTGTCTCTCACAACTAAATAAACATTAAAAAAATTAGAAATGAATCAATAAGTAAACTGCATGGACCACGGGGATGCCTTGGATCTGTTGGATCAGAGTTTCTGGGGTGTGGGCTTCTGCATCTGTGGTTTGCTGTTGATTCTCAGATTCATCAGAGTCCAAGAGGGCCTGTGGGGGTCCTGTGGCCCTTCCTCCTCTCCCAGGGGCTGGAAAAACCTTTGGGGTCTCAGCTTCTCCTGTCACTGAGCTGTGGAGGCAGGACTGACAGACAAGGTGTATGACAGCATCCACTTCAGGACCACAGCCACATGTGAGCATCAGAGCCTGGAGACGAGTACAGGGCGGCAGGGACGGTCCTGCAGCAGGAATGGGGCCGGGCGGGAGACTGGCCCCTACGCCCCCAGCAGACCATGGCGATCCCACCCTCTGCCTGGGGGAACCGTCACCCACACTGACTGCCTGCTGGCTTGGGTCGACCCAGAGGCTGACGTGCTTCCTCTCCTGGTCATCTGTGGAGTTGACTCTTCTGATATCCATCTCATTCAAGTTCCTGAGTGCAAACAGGCTAGATCAGATCAGCGAGATAAGATCAGATAGGTTTCCTGCCTGTAAGAAGCTTCACACCTATAGGGGTGCCTCATCGTCCATCCTACCCCTGGCTTCAGACTCTGCAATATGCACAGAACTTCCCATGCCAGGCCTCATGATGCCTCTGTCCTGTAAACCCTATGGCTGGGACCTCAGAGTCTACCCCAAATCCCAAATGAGGCTGGGCTGGCCCCAGTGCACAGCAGCGAAAGGGCTGAAATCTCTGGAATTTGTCCTGAAATCTCTGGAAAGGAGCCATATGGCCGTACATGGTCACCCCTTGCAGGGTCTCCCATCTTGGGTCAGGGCCTCCCTCTATACCTTCCTCTGCTTCCTGCCTGCTCTCTGTTCTCTGCACATTTTTGACTTTGCTGGATTCTCAGGCCTGAGCTGCTTCCAGTGTCTTCCTGACTTAGGGAAAGATTCCTTGTTTCCAATACCCACTCCCCACTCTCAACCTGCCCTACTCGCCTCTGAATGCAGGAGGGCTGAGCCCAGGCCTCGTGAGGTTTTCCATCTCCTTCAGAGTGCTCTTCTGGAAAGGACATTTCTGAGCTCTCCAAGCCACAGCCTGGACTTCACCATGGGACGAGAGGCGCTCTGGGCGGGGGTCTTTGCCTCTTCGGAGAGTTCCCCAGCCCGGGAGCACTGCCTCCTCCCAGGAGGCTCTTTCCACGGCCAGCCGTTCTCATCCGTCTTGGCCAGGGCTGAAGGGTAAGAGAAGCCACTGCAAGCTCCGAGAAGAGGTGGGCAGAAACACCTTCCCCCTGGCACCTCTCCCCCCTGTTGTGGTGTGCTTCTCTTGCCCAGGGAAACTTCCAGACACCACTGATAGTTCAGAGGCAGCTGTTCAGCATTTACATTTTACACAGTGCAAGGTTATTTGACTGCCACGATCTGATCTTCTCTAGTTAATAACCTTGACTTATGGAGTAAGTTGCTCGGTTTCTTTTCCTGCCAGGGATGCCTGCTGCTTGGGTGAGCACAAATCCCTCTCTCCAACACCCTCTGTCTTCTTATCCCATAGCTCAGGGGACCCTGCAGGACGAGGGAAGGCCAACGGGCTAAGCCTGTGCTCAGAGCCTTCTCTCACTATGACCCCGACTTCTTCTCCTTGCAGAGCAGGACCCCTGGCTCCGGATCCCTTCTGGGCACCACCCCTTTACCTCCTCGGGTTGTCCTCTGCGGTCCACGGCCACAGGTAGGATGGCTTCAGTGTTCCTCCCTCTCCTCTCCCGGAGTCCTCCCTGGCAAGGGTTAACTGTGTGTATAAAATTGATTGCGATTTTAGTAATTCGGTATAATCACAGTCTACCAGCAGGTTGCTTTTCCAGCAGGAGGGTTTGGAATTATTTTCTGGAGTTTGCAATATAGAACTTAAATTAAGCCTCAGAAGTCAGGGGAGCTCCGCAGCATCCCTAATGTGGTGCTAAATTCTCAGCAGCACAGTCTCCGTATTAAAGCCTTTGCTGGCAATTAGGTTCATTAACTATCACAATACCTTATTTATTACTCGTCCTGCCATATGGTTTCCCAGCTAAAGAATGGCGCCCGTTCTCCTACAGACCATTTGGCATCATAAAAATGTTAACAAATAATATTATGGCTCTCGGGGGCACAGGGCCTTGCTGGGTTCTGGGTCTGAGCGGCGGGAGAGAATATGAAAACATTTTTCTTCTATGGCGAAATAAAAAATTCCTCAAGACAGAAGTATTCAAAGAATATAGCACTTGCATAACAGAAATGGGAGTTTTATTTACTCTCGTAATGGTTATGTCAATATTTGCATCAGCTAGGAGTTTCCACTCATCTTCCTCTCCGCTCTCTTTTGGGTTGTTTTCACGTTCATCCTTCCCCCTCTTACTTTCTACCTCTGTGATGAGAGGCACCACGCAAGGCCTGGGGCCGGCTGCCGCTGGGGTGGGGGCCACGCTTGGGCTCTCCCGCCTCCGTGCACCTGGCCACCTGCTCCCCTGCTCCAATCCCGCCCTGGGCGTTCAGGTCCCACTTCTATCTCCAGCCAGTGTTCTTTTTTTTTTTTTTTTTTAATTTTTTTAATGTTTATTTATTTTTGAGACAGAAAGAGACAGAGCGTGAACAGGGGAGGGGCAGAGAGAGAGAGAGACACAGAATCTGAAACAGGCTCCAGGCTCTGAGCAATCAGCACAGAGCCCGACGCGGGGCTCAAACTCATGGACCATGAGATCATGACCTGAGCCGAAGTCGGATGCTTAACTGACCGAGCCACCCAGGCGCCCCCTCCCGCCAGTGTTCTTAGCAGAAATTGGCAAGTGCCGCCTGTGCCCGTGCCCGGCGTCACCCTGTGATGAGCAGGCGTCGTGCTGCCCAGGCTTCACCAGGCCTCGCGCCGTGGAGCGTGGGCATGGGGTGGTGGGGGGTTGGTCTGCAGGAGCCAGAGGTGACACCTCAGGAGGATGGGAGAGACTGCATTTCAAGGGCTCCGTTGGAGAAAGCCATCTCCTCCAAGGACAAAGCACCTCCCTGCTCCTTATCACCTGGATGCGGAGGTGCAACCCTAATGCCTGGGGACTGGGTGGGGGAGGGAGGGCTGCCAGCAGGTCCAAACTAGGGGAGAAGTTCTCTGCCAGGTCCCCAGCATCCAACAAGCAGGTCTTCCCGCCAGCTGTGAGGCCGCCCCTGTCTGCCCCACCAGGGCCTTCCTCTGAAATGGAGGGGCTGCCTGGGCAGTGTTTCAGTGCGGGATCCACCCTTTCCCAAATGAGTCTCTAGACCTGGATGGGGACACTCCTTGGAAAACAATAGAATATAAAGGTGAGAATAGTGAACACTGGAGCTAGACCTCCAGTTTCAAATGCTACTCTTGCCAGCTGCCAGCTGTGTGACGTGTTCATGGCTCAGTGTCTTCATCTGTAAAATGGGGATAATAGTAGCCACCCTGGGAGGGTTGTTTCAAGGCCTAAATGAGTTAGCCTCTCTACGAGCCTCAGCCAGGAGCTGGTGCAAAGCACGTGCTATGCCAGGGGACAGCTGGGACTGGGCCGGTTCTCTGGCCGTGCCTCTTCTTCGCTCCGGCTTTTCCTCTTATCCCTTTGAGGCATTTGGGAGCATGGACCACTCCCCACGTCACAACCACACTGCCCCTGAATCCTGATTCTGACCCTGAAATAAAGCCACGTGTGCAGTGGCACAGCCAGGACGACATTTGCCCTCATTCACCCATTTCCTCTGCCGTGACGACACACGGTCCAGTGCAGTGACCATGGTGGGCCACAGCCGACAGAGACCAACCAGACTGAAACCGGATGAGACCTTAGAGATGACTGCAGGGTGGTACTGTGGCCACAGTCATACAGCCAGGAAAGGGCAGACGCAAGGCTCGGTCCCCACCCCCAGGTCCCCTCAGCAGATCAGGGAGGAGGAGAACTCAAAATTAAATTCCATTCAGTGTCACCTATGTACAAAGCATCACTGCCATCGTGGGCAGGTGAGGTTTTGGGATGAGAGGACTCCGGCGTGGAGAATGGTCCCCCATGCTCCCAGGGAGGGGCCCCAGAGGCCCCAGAAAGAAATGGGCTCATCCAGGAGAGGGCAGTGTCATAGCAAGCCCGTTCCCATTCCCATGAGCCTCTTCAAAACTCGAGGTGTGGTTGACCGACTGCCCCACCCTGTGGGCCCGGCTGCTTCCCTGGGAATCTCTCTGTCCAAAGGCACCCGGCTTGCCTTCCTGCTGGTTTTCGCTACTAGTTCCAGAGATTAGTTTGTTTCTCTTTTGCTTCTCTAAGAGGTGGCCCCTTTGGGAAAACTCTTCCAGGAGGGGAAACGCGGGGCCTGGGACTACACGGTGACAACGTGCAAAGATGTGCATATGTTCCCACATCACAGACGTTAAGCGAACACCATGCCTAAGTTAGTATGTGCTCAGCCCTGCGGTACATTCTCTGAGGACACGGCACCAGATTTCCAGAGATCACTTGTTTTTTTAAGTTTGTTTGTTTGTTTATTTATTTAGAGACAGAGCACAAGCATGCGTTCGCAAGTGGGGGAGGAGCAGAGAGAGAGAGGTGGGGGGAGAGAGAGAGAGAGAGAGAGAGAGAGAGTCCCAAGCAGGCCCTGCACTGTCAGCACAGAGGCTGATGCAGGGCTCGAACACATGAACCACAAGACCATGACCTGAGCCAAAGTTGGATGCTCAATTGACTGGGTCACCCAGGTGCCCCCAGAGCTCATTTTTTACTTTCCAGATGTCCTTGGACACGTCCCCTGATATCTGTCTACCTCATGTTCCCATTTGTAAGTGGGGACGATAAAAAGATTCACCTCAGAGCATTGGCGTGATAATTACATAACAGGTGAAGGATGCTTAAAACGTCATCCTGTCCGTCATCCGGTAACGTGCACTCAGTCAGTGCTCTTACTGTCCTCGGTAACGTTACGGATGATCACCTACCATGGGAGGGTCTACCCATCATCTGTGTGTTGTGGAGATATTTTTTCTGTACATCATCTCACCTAGTCTTCATGACAACCTGTATGATAGACCACCTCTTCCCCATTTCACAGAAGGCAAGACGAAGGCTCGGGGAACAGACATGCTGGCTACGGGAAGCACAGGCTTTGAGCCTGCATCCTCGCCCCCAAGTCTGGCTCCCACTGTAACCTACAGTATTGCCTTTCCTCTGCCCCCTGGGAGGGCCCGCATGGGGAGCGCAAGGCTCCAGGTCACCTGGGGACCCCGTGAGGGCTGAGGCACCCTGACAGCCCGTCCCACTGCTGAGGGCCGTGCTGCTCCCTGAGGTTGGCCCTGCCCAGCCCCCTCGGCAAGTCTGGCAGGGAGAGGGTCAGGCTGCTCAGACGTGGGGTCCGTCTCTCCAGGGCTGTGCTCTCCCCCAGCCAACGAGCTGAGGGTAACGAAAGGCAGAGCAATCGGGAATAAATTTACCAAAAGCTGTGACCATGAGGGAAGAGAAACATGTAGAAGGAGAGGATCAGGAGATTGTTTTCAGGAACATTAGACAGAGACCGGGGAGAAGTGGGTAATTTTAATCCCACGCAGCTGCTGGAAATTAATTTAATTGTGCTGTCTCTGGCTCTTCTCCCTTCCAACCCATTCCATCGATGCCTGATGGGGTCCTGCACCTGAAGGAGACAGCCCAGCCCCTCCAGGCAGCCTTGGGGACTGCAGCCGCAGGCAGGGTGACCAATCCTACCTGCGACCAGAGCTGAGGGGCGAGCCGGCACTCGTTCAGCCTAGACTCTTCTCGGGGCACCTGGGTGGCTGAGTGGGAAGAGCGTCCCACTCTTGATCTTGAGGTCCTGGGTTTGAGCCCTATGATGGGTGTACAGATTACTTAAATGAGTAAATAAAAGCTTTAAAAAAATCTAGACTCTTCTTGAGAGGGGCTCGAGTGAGAGACAACAGGAAGAACTTCCCAGGAACAAAGAATGTGACCAGTGGGAACGGGGAAAGGGGCTGTAAAACCAGCTGCTTGGAGCCTTAAGGACACAAGATATTGACAGGACCTTTTGCTTCTTGAATCTGTGCCTAGGGCGTGAGTTCCATCGCAGCTCCCTTCCTTCCCCCATTCAGCCACCTGCTGAAGCTCAGGACCCCCTTACAGCCACACCTGAGGCAGACACAGCGTCAAACACATGCTATTGGTGGGTCCAAAAGCCAAGACAGTGGTGCCCAGACACTGGACTGGGGCCCACATGAGGACAGACATACTCAGCCATATTCACACACTCACATCACCTCCGCCGACTCTCCCACGAGCGCATCAGACGTGGGCAAATGCCTGCTTTGGACAGCAAGAGCTGTCAGTCGTGGCAGCTGCATGGCACAATTACCTGGGGGGCTTAACAAAATACCGATGCCAACGTCCCACCGTGGGAGCCTTTGACTTAACTGCCCTGCGGTGGGGCCTGGACAAGGGGCGGGGGGAGGGGGGGCGTGTTTTCAAAGCTCCAGGTGATTCTAATGTGCAAACAGGGCAGGCGAGGACCGCGCAGGTGAGACAGACCTTGCTTCCCACTCTGGCCCGGCGTCCTGTTCAGTTCCACCTGGTGACCACTAGAGGTCAGCAGGGCTTGGAGGAAGGGGCCGCGCGTGGCCCAGGGGTGCGCTGAGGCCTGGGGCGGCTGGAGGTCAGGCGCGGAGGAGCCAGGAGGGAGAGCGGACACCGCGAGGGGGCGGAGGCGGCCCGCTAGCGGGACGAAGGCCTGTGAGCCGCACAAAGTCAACTTCACTTAACCAGACTTTTAAAAACTATCCCCTGTTAAAACATCCCAAAGTGATGCCCCCCTCCCCCGCCGCTGCAGCCAGCACCTCCGTGCACCACGATGGTCCCACCCGGTCACTGTCCGGTCCTGTGCGCAGGTGGGCGGGCGCGCGCTGAACGTGCGCACACAGCCGTGTCCCGCATCCTGCGGGCCTCCATCAACACAGAGGAGAAATATTTTGCTTTTCCGGAGGAGGAGCCAGCGTTTGGATTCCAAAGGTTGTTTATTTTGACTCACTGCTGTTTTTGCTGGAGAAGAGTAAAGCAGAAAGTTCCTTTACTTTGGCCAAGATGAGGCACGCAGAGCCACACGGAGCCCAAGTTTCAGATGAGCAAATAGAAGTGAACCAGTTGTCCGTCTCCTTTCATCATCTCCAAGAAGGATAACGTCCAAGAGGCAGGGGAGGCTTCCCTGCATTGTGGTTTAAGAGAAATGAAAGCTAGGGCATAGTCTGTCTTCTATGGACAATACTGGACCTTAAAAATGGAAAAATGCCTAGGCTTCCCTGTTCCACTTCAGGCTCCTCCTTCCTGGTTCCTCTTTCCTGGTTCCAGGTTCCAGCCCTTGGACACCTCTTTGGCACATTGCACATGCATGCTGCTAGCTCTTTACAAAGTAGCTTTCCCTCTAAACTGGGAGGCAGCTTGCTGGCTGAACGAGTTCCTAGCACACGCTAGGTATACAATACACATTTGTCAAACCAAAATGTTTTGTTGCCCATCTTGTCTTGATCTAATTTGCATACGTTTAAAATCAACCGAGTTTTTTTTCTAGATCCTTTTCTAAGACCCTTCCATTCTTAACCTTCAAACATTTCCAGGTTATCTGCTTAAAATACAGGTTCCTGGGGCACCTCGGTGGCTTAGTGGGTTAAGCCTTTTTGACTCTTGATTTCGGCTCAGGTCACGATCTCAAGGTTTGTGGGATCCAGCCCTGTGTCAGGCTCCACGCAGGCAGCGTGGAATCTGCTTGGGATCCTGCGTCTCCCTCCCTCTCTGCACTTCCCCTGTTCGTGTTCTCTCTCTGTGTCTCTCAAAAATAATTAAAGAAATACAGGTTCCTGAGCCTCATACTCCTAAAAACAGTGATTGGGTAGGTTTTAGGTTGGAGATCAGGAACATGCATTTTCCACCAATGGCTCAGGTGATTCTAGAATAGGAATCTAGGATGAGACCTCCCCTCACCCCCACCCCACAATTCCTGGATGGGCTCTTTAACCAGCCTGGGCTTCAGCCTGATCCAGGGAGATAGGCCAGGGTGGTTTCTGATGATCCCCCAGGGCCTGCAGACTTTGCTGGCCCATAAGAGTGCTGTGAATTGCTCTGTTGGCCTACAGCAGGGAGGATTCAGGATTATTTTCTAGGTTCTGCCTAGTCTGGTTCACTCCCCACCATGCAGCTTCTTTCTTTCCTCCTCCTGTGATGCTGCCCCTTTCCTTGGTTCCTCCTACCAATCCCAGCATCTGGGGCAGGAGGAACATAGCAGGCCCCCATCCCAGGAGGAGAGTATTGCGAGGGGTCCTGAAATTACACTTGGGGGCTGAACTTGGGGGCCCTCGTGCATGTGCTTCTGGGTCTCAGCCTGGCCCTCAGTGGAATACCGGGATTTAAGGTAGCCGGAGGAGAGAGGGAGCTGAGGGCCTGGAGTTTAACCAGCAGCCCAGTCCTCTCCTGTCCACTGCTTGGACTTCCATCAAAACCGTCTTCATAGCCACTCAAGAGACAGGATTATGATGAGTTCTACAGCCCATTCTTCCTTCTCACAAAGACACTGTCAACAAGGCCACCCTGCAGGGAGCCATCTCTGTGAGTCCAACTAGGTTGGCGGGGGTGGGGGGGGGGGAACTATGATAAAAAACAGCTACAATTATTGAGCACTTACTACATTGCAGACATGAACCAGGCACCTTACACGTTATATTAAAACTCACCGATTTTGAAATGTAGCCACGCATAAACATTACCCTCTCCATTTCACAGATGAGACGAGGCTTAAACAATTTGCCCCAGACACAGCTAGTAAGTGGCAGAGGCAGGATTTGAACTTTGATCTGTCTGGCCAAGGCTCTAAAACTCAACCTCAAAAACTGAAGAAAGAGTAAAGCCTCGCACATCCCACCCAGGGCTGTTGTATATGCAGGCATTCAAGGCAAAGCGCATAGGACCGGCAAGGTCTGTGAAAACCAAGGCACCTGAAAACACACAGACTCTAAAATACAGAAAGGAAGTGACAAAATAGAAATGCTTAAACACATTTACATGACAACAAACTTTATGATGAGTAGTTAGCCACAGCTCATATGTTTGCTAGATTTTTATGCAAATGATATGTAATTTGCACAATCTGATAAAACGGGGTAGCTCCTGAAGGAGGAGGGCTTGTGGACTACCATCCCCACTCCCCACTGCCACTAAAACCTTATCCCCACTACCCATCCGTCGCCACTGTGCCCTGCCCCAGGCGCCTATGACAGAATCTTGAAGGCCCAAATAAAACCATCTTTTGAAAAGCATGAAGTCCCACAGTCTCTCCAAAGAGCCTGGATTGTGAAGGATGAGAATCTCTCAGAATAAAAGATACAGACAGGCTCCAGTCAAAACGGGGAACAGGAGTGCCTGGGTGGCTCAGTCAGTTAAGCATCCAGTTGTGAATCAGGTCATGATCTTGTGGTTCATGAGTTCCAGCCCCATGTCCGGCTCTGTGCTGACAGCTCAGAGCCTGGAACCTGCTTCAGATTCTGTGTCTCCTTCTCTCTCTGCCCTTCTCCCGCTCACACTCTGTCTCTCTCTCACTCAAAAATAAACAAACATTTAAAAAAAATTTTTTTAGGGGCGCCTGGGTGGCTCAGTTGGTTGAGCATCCGACTTCGGCTCAGGTCACGATCTTGCGGTCCGTGAGTTCGAGCCCCGCGTCAGGCTCTGGGCTGATGGCCCAGAGCCTGGAGCCTGCTTCCAATTCTGTGTCTCCCTCTCTCTCTGCCCCTCCCCCGTCCATGTTCTGTCTCTCTCTGTCTCAAAAATAAATAAATGTTAAAAAAAAAAATTAAAAAAAAATTTTTTTTTTTACATGAGGAACATATAAATCATTCCCAGTGTCTTGTGTTAATTCTGTTCTCCCCCAGATCTCATGGGGTTTCACCTTCCATAAGCATGATTACTAACTTACATAACGCATCACCTTGTGTGTCCCATTCAGCCATGCTAAACATCTTGTAAAGCAGGCAGGAGTAGATCTCCTCACTTCCCTGGCACAGATGCAATTTAACTGAGACACAGAGATGGAAAGGGACTTATTCGGGGTCTCCCAAATAGTTACGAGCTGAAGTCTGGAAGACCAATCTGGACACGAGCCCTCTTCATTCGTGCTTTGCCGTTGGGCCTCTTTTGTAACTCCCTGAGCCTCAATTTTCTCATTTGGAAATGGGTAACAGAACCGTCTTCAAAGGGGACATGTAGCAGTCATGACTAGAAGGTTAAATGAGAAAAAGTATGAAAAATCACTCAGAACAGCTACTCCAGAGTGCCTAGCACTTACTTACTTATCTGTCTATCTATCTATCGCTTTAGTTCTTCTCACAGCATGCTTCTCTAAGCCTCTCCCAAACCAGCGCATACACACATGCATTAGCTTTCTTTCCAGGAATAAAGACTTCAGATCTGAGCTCCTTGGGGAGACCCGGCCAAAATGTCAGCCTGACTTTGGCTGGCTTCTCAAGATCGTGCAAAGACAGAAAAGTGAGACACAGAGGAGGAAGAAAAACAGATGGGTGAGAGCTGAGACCACAAGCGGTGAAGAGGAGATCCAGGCAAAAGGCTAGGCTGTGCAGGGCCTGCATTGGAAAGCCACACATGCCTGACCTCGGCGGTTCTGGAAGTCTGATGCCAAAGTGCAAAGTCTGCACATAGGCCCTGGGTGGGCAGAGAGGCCCCAGGATACTGGGGAACCTGATTCCATTTCATTACCAACAACTTGGATCCACACTAAACAAGTCCGTTCAAAGGCTGGAGTCACTCAGCCCGGCTATAAAGTTAGCACCCCCCAGACTCTCCCTGCACGTACCGCATTAGTGAGAGAAGGGAGGGAGCCCTGGGAGCCCTCTACCTAGCACTAACCTCCTAGATCTGGCTACCCCTCTGGCCGCCGGTGGTGAGCTGGTTCATAGCGGCTTTGCTCTAACTCTTGAGCCATCCTGACCATGGGTGACCTTGGAATTAGGCTTTGAAGGGTACGTGATTCTGGTCCAGAAGGACAGAGAAGGCTACCTCTGACAGAAGGCACAGCCTGTCCAAAGCCATGGAAACATGACAAGGTTCATGAGGCAGCACAGTGCCAACTCGTAAAGGTCTTAAAGGCCATGCCAAGGAGCTTAGGCCTTTTATTACTATTATTAAAAAAAAGTTAATGTTTGTTTCTGGGAGAGAGAAAGAAAGGGAGTACACAAGCAGGGGAGAGGCAGAAAAAAGGGAGACACAGAATCCGAAGCAGTCTCCAGGCCCCGAGCTGTCAGTACAGAGCCAGACATGGGGCTCAAACCCACAAACCGTGAAATAATGACCTGAGCCGAAGCCAGCACTTAACCTACTGAGCCACCCAGGCGCCCCCTTATTATGATTATTTTTTAACGTTTATTTATTTTTGAGAGAGAGAGGACAGAGCGTGAGCAGGGGAGGGACAGAGAAAGAGGGAAACACAGAATCTGAGGCAGGCTCCAGGCTCTGGGCTGTCACCACAGAGCCCGAAGTGGGGCTCAAACCCACGAACCACCAGATCATGACCTGAGCTGAAGCTGGACGCTTAACCGACTGAGCCACCCAGGCGCCCCTATTATTTTTAAAAATACAGACCATGAGAAGAGTCTCTGAAGAGTTTCCACTTAGAAGAGTGACAAATCTGTCCTTTTGAAAAAATAATTCCAGTTGCCTTTTGGAGGAGAGGTTGCCAAGAAGTGGAAGGAAGGAAGGGAGGGAGGTTGAAAGCTAAGTGAGACAAATCCTCCCCAAGATACAACTACCCTCTAATTATTTTGAAGGCATTTCTAGACAAAGACGTATCCTGTGACATGATAGAAAAGAACAGAAAACGTGCAGAAAGCTCCAACAAGCCGGGCCAGGACTAGCGGGGACAAGCAGGGTACCTGGGATGCGGAAGGTTGGAGGCTTCACTCAGAATCATGCAAATGCCCTGAGGGTGAGGCTTCCTCGAGCCCGGTGCCCTAAGTGCCTCCCTGCCTCAAGTCCCCGCCAGCCAGCCCAGCTGGCAGTCAAATGTGACCTATCACAGGGGAGCCAGCACACCAGGCTTCATCTGTAGAATGTTTACATGCAAAGGCAGGTGCGCCAGCTGTGGGCGGACGTGGACCCAAGTCCCGATCTTGTTGAGCTCAGTCATCAAAGTCATTTTCGTTTATAAAATGGAGAAATGATGTGAAGGTACTGGGTTCAGGGCTATACAAGTTCCAGGCATTGTCACTCACCTGCCTTCTCCTTGGCTGGCACACCCTTAGAGAGCAGGGTTATCACGCTGCAGGAGGACATTTCTTTCAGAAGCAGGATAAGTAAAAATAGCTGCAGAACGATCAGCATGGCTACCTTGGAGCTTGTGGAAGGACACAGACGCGCTCCTCTCACTTCCTCCGTTGCTAATTATTTGGACCTGAAACCCTCCTTCTCAGGAACACGCTGGCCTGTTTGTTTCAAAAGTCTTCCTGGGGAGAGAGGGGGAAAAAAAAGGCTGTAGAGTTCTTGTTTTGTTTTCGAGTCTTTGAACAAACATTTTTTAGGAGCCTACACAACCAAGCATTGTTCTGGTGCATTGGATACAACCACCTGAATGAAAGAGCCCAGCCCTCTCTGCCCTCAGGAAGCTTACATTAGCAAGGGGAGCTCTAGGGAGGCTCCAGGGAGGGGAGCCAGGAAATAAACAAGCAGTCCAGTATACAAAGGAAACAATTTCCAGTAGTAACAAGTGCTGTGAAAACAATAAAGCAGGGCAGAGGGCCTGAGGGCGCAGGAGGCTGCTGCAGATAATGCCCTAGTAGGGAGGATTTCTCTAGGGAAGTGCTTTTTGAGTGTGATGGAGGGAGAGATTTGCATAGGAGGATGGGGGAAGAGGGGGTAGACATCAAGTGCAAAGGCCCTGTGGTGGGAAGTAGCAACCTTTAGTTATGCCATCTGCTTTGAGTTGGGTGTATAGAGTTTGGGCATGGTTTCTAAACTGGAGAGGAACAAATGTGTTTCTGGCCCTGATTCAAAGTAGCATATCTGTATCTGTATCTATATCTAATTTTCCATCCCCCTCTCTGTACCAAGGACACCTTATTTAGGTCACAGCTAAACACTCCTGTAACGACAGCTGCCCAGCCCCCATCCCCCGCTCCTTCCTCTATGACCTGGCCATGGCTTCACCACTGATATTTCCTTTCCTTTCTAGAAACCACCAAGAGCCATCACTGACAGAGGCACCTTACCATTTCCTGCCCCGGGCAAAGCCTGGCTTGCGGTCTCCTCCTTTGCCCATTCCTTTGTGGAGGTAGGCGACTCCCAACACCTTGCTTCCCTCGTCATGAGAATCAAAACTGTAAGGAGGGACCTCTTCCTTTAGACACACGCCCTTTATACCTTCTTTCAGTCAGAAGGTGCTGGCACCTAATTTCAGTGTATCTGACATAGTTTACAGAGTATCCTAGAATTTCATAACAAGAGTGGGCTTGGCAAGAAAACCGGTCTAATATTTTCATACAATCCACAAGGAACCTGGGGCCCCAAGGAGGGAAAGTAACTTGCTCACCAAGAGATGGTAAATTAGGAAGAGGTCTCACGGCTCTTCTCAAAGAACAGGACAAATGCTTTAAAACGGTCAAGGCATTTTCCATATAAGATCCCCATTTTTTGCAGGAGAGCCCATTGAAGCACAGAGAGGTTAAGTGACTTGCCCAGGGTTGCACAGAAGTGTTTGGCATAGCTGGCCTTGAATCCAAGCCTTCTGATTGGAATTCCAGTGTTCTTATAATTTCACCATGTTCTCTCCAATCTGCCTAACAAACAAACAAACAAAAATCAATAAGTAAACATTCCAGAACATGCCGAAGAGATGTGGAGGGAGAAAAAAAAAAAATTATCATCCTCCATGATTCCTTTTATTTTTTTCCTTGTTACTGAAGGCACTCGATAGGCAGTAAACTCAATAGAAGGAAAAGTCTCTTTCTGAGAAAATGGGATATTATTAAGTCTTTGAAAAGAGCTTCCACACAGATATCGGTGCAGTTTATTTGCGGTCTTTCCCCTGAAAGAAAATCCCCTCAGATGACTGGGAGCTCCTATATATTGGGGCTTTAATAAACCAGAGAAATCCTAGTCTTGCAGTAGAGTCTGTAGTCAATTTATAGTCTTTCCTGATCTTCACCAAATTTCTCTTCCTGGCAATATTTTTGGCATTTTAATTTTAGACCTGGGTGAGGGAGTGGGGGAGAACTTTGTTTTAAAGCTTCAGTCTGACATACATACCACTAGAATCATATCTGATTTAACCTATTTGCTCCTTGCACACACAGAAGAGATGGCTTTAAAAAGAAAAGGTTGGGCAAGTTATGGGCCTCCCTCCAATCTGGACGACCACCTTCCTCAGAGGGAAGAGTCCTCTGCTTCTGTAAGCATGGGGGACAGGCAGGGAGTGCCCGAAAGAGGGGTGGCTTGGGGAATGTGATAGACCCACATTTATGTCCCAGCTCTGCCCCTCACAAACTGTGGGATTGTGGCCAAGTTCATTAGCTTCTTTGAGGTAACAGACCTCAGGGCTCAAGTTAAGAAATCTGCAAAATTTTATATCGCTATTAAATGACAGGTCTGGGTTTGACAACCACGTTAGTCTGATTCCAAAGCCCAGATGGTAAGGCACACTGCTTCTTTGTAGGATTATCACCATTGCTAACCCCCAAAAGAACACGCTCATGGATTTTGCCTGTGGGAATCATGACTACGAAGCACCAGGATCAATTTTAAACTAGCATGTCAGAATGTGTGTGTGTGTGTGTGTGTGTGTGTAAGTATTTATATGTATACCCATGCACATATATATAAAGAGATACAGATAGATAATATATCTCCAAATGTATATGACATGCTTCACACTGGCCACAAGGGGAAAGCCGATACACTTTTTACAACTCTATTGCTATTATTGCTAGGTTATGAGCCACAGGAGAATCTCAGCCTCCTGTTGTCCTGTCCCACCAGTTTTGACCTCAAATTTTATTATCCAGCTTCATCACCCCCTTGTGCTTGTTTTGAAAATCAAATCTTTCCTCTATGGGCAAGATATGCCACAGCTGGAGACTTGGCAAAGATTCATGCTATGTATGTACATACTTCGCAGGTAGTTTCACAAGATTTCCAAGAATGACGGGCTGACTTCAGGGACAGCCTCAGGATGGCTCCCAAAGGGCTCTGGTCCCAAGTCCTGGCTCGAAGTGGCCTATGGCTTGGGGAACACCGTACTGCCTCTCTGTTCTGCTTCCTCTCTGACCAAATGGGGAGATTGGGCTAGATGATGTTTTAAGTTCCTTTCGGTTTGGAATCTATGAAGCGTTTTGAAGAGGGCAACCCTTCTTGGTTGTCTAAGCTCTAGTGTGCTCATTGGAAAGTTAACTGCCTTGCTTTCCAGTCATGCCTAATGTATATAAGGGGGCACAAGGGCCTGGGGGTCCTCGTTTGGCGATTAATTCAAGAGCTCTACCAGCCTATCCATTTTTCATATTAATCTCCTGCTTCGATTTTTTCCCTTCAACCTAGAGGCCCCAGGGTGTGAAAGACAGACATTGCAATGCCCCATCTTCCTGCAACCAACATATTCAGGGCCTTTACCTCTTTCCTGGACTGGGCTCTCTTCTCACGATTCCTGACATGTTACACTAGCACTGTGAATATCTTTCCCTAAATTCCGTCACTACAAAGGATGTCCCTCGGTAAAGCTTTTCCTCACCATTTCCTCTACTGCTTCCCCTAGTGGGTTAAGCTGAAAACTTAACTTTTCCCTCATCATTTGTAGGGAATTGTGAAGAAACTCAGGCCACAGGGGAATCCTGTTCCAGACTTACACTCTTGGCCCCCTAGCAATTGCTTTGGGGAGAGGGGGCAGTCCTCAGTGTTCAATCCCCAGGAAAACAGACCCCCACCCCCCGCAACAGAGCCCAAACCCAAGGGGTTGGATTTGAGAGTGTGGGTGTTGGCTGCCCCTCTTCTTAGCTATGTGGCTAAGGTTGCTTCATCTCTCTGCCTCAGTTTCTTGAGCTGTAGTAGGAATAAGGGCAGTGACCACTTCATGGAGTTGTCTGGAGGAGTAAATGGCCAGAGCCCTTGAGTAATTCCTCACTGTGTGTTAGTAAGCAGTAAGCAGTATTCAGTACGGGGCATGGCAGAAATAAGTTGGAGGCATGACTTAAATTTTTTAAGCCTATCAAATCAATATTCGTTCTACATAAACTACAGAGTTTATCAATCTGTGGGCAGGGGCCTCTCCAAGAGACTGGGAAGGAGCTTAACAAAATCAGAGGAAATGGAGAGGTCAGATTTGGGCTTCTTTGATTACTTTGTTATTTTTAATCCCAAACAGGTTCCTGTGGGGGGGGGTGGGGGGGGTGGGGGGGAGGCTGGGTACCTATGAACCCAAGCACCTTCTCACCCCTTCTCCCCCCAACTTTTATTTTGGACAACAAGGAAGCAACAGTACAGCCCCCACATGCTCACCATCTGCACTTGGAGATTCCAGCCTTGCTTATGAGACAGTAACCTTCCAAGGGCCAAATTATGTTTGCTTTGTCTGCATCCTGTGCTCAGTGTGCCACAACAGGTATACTTGGCTATTTAACAAAGAAGCAACAACAACACCCCTAAGCAATGGGGAGGGAGGGGCTGGGGGGTGGGTCGTTCCTTCCCAGAGATTTTTGCAGATACCAAAATGTTGAGAAAAGCAAAACAAGCTGCCTGCATTCAGGGAATGCCACCTCTGATTTCTGATTAGTCAACAAGGAAGCACTTCTTTGGGGAAAGAAATAGGGAATGGAAGACAGAAAGCCAGGAGGGCTATGGATTTGGGATGGAGAGAGCTTGCTGAACACTCTATAGCAGCCCTGCGACCCTCTGACTCTTGGTCCCCAGCACAATTATGATCCGTGTGAACCAGCTAGCAACTAGGAGGTAGCCACTGTCCCTGCAAGTTTCAGATGGATAACTTTGCCTCTGGCTAATAAATATATGGCAAAAAGAAATAAATCACAGCTGGCAAATGACTTTTGAGTATCAAAGCACCCAGCTTTCTGCAACTTTCCCAGTTTTCCCAAAACCCCCCTTCCTGTCCCCAGCCAAACAGAACAGAGGACGTCCAACACTGTGCCCTTCCCCAGCGCAAGGGGTCACTCACCCCAGGCGGGTGGGCTGGAGCCTCCCTGCAAGGCCAAAGTGAACACGTACGTGCCTGTGGACTGGGCAGAGGCTGGTGGGTGGGAGTCTGAGGTCTTCAGCCTCACCCTGGGCTTCTCCTCAGACCCCCTGGTCTTGTGAGCATAATCCTAGAGGTTAATAATAATCACAACAGGCAGCCCATCATTGCCTCCTTGTCTGGCTGAGAGGTTTACAACTTAAACTCATGGCAGAGGGAGAAATTGGCTCAATCACTTGGAGTAATGGTACATGGAGAGCCAGTTGGGCATGACTGCTATTTAACTCAGGGAAAACCAGCTGCTGCGTTTAACGTATGTACACACTAATAAACACGTCATGCTAGGGGGTGGAAATCGACGTGCCACCCCCCTCCACTCCCCACCTTGCTCTCCATTTGCCTGTTGTGCCTCACCCAACCTAATCAACGGGACAAGACTGGGAGAATGGGGACGCAGACAGACGTGCGTGGCTATGGTGACATCAATGCTCCCAGGTCACCGCTCCCTCTTTAATGTGATTTAAAGTTTATCTATCACACACTTTACCCCAGATAGTTATACGAAGGCATTTTGTAGGGGAGGGTGGAAAGAGCGGTGACCTGACGTCATCGTCAGGAAGCGTGCACATTTTCAGATCTTCCTTTCACTGTGGGTCAAGCACCCCTTGGGTCTCCTTCCTAAGAGGCTCTGGCGAGGCGAGGATCATTGTTGTCCCAGTTTACAGCTAAGGACAACTGCAAGTCAGGGAGGTTAAATAATTGACCCGAGATCACCCAGGACCCAAGAGGTGGGAGGTGGTATTTGAACACAGGCTCGTGAGAGTAAATCAGAGCCCACGCTCCCAGGCTTTATGCTGCCCTGGGTATTTGCGGGACAGAGGAGGGAGTTGTGGAGGCCATCACTGACCTGACCGTGTTCTGCACACTTCCGGTTGTATTCCTTAAGGTCCTAGGCAGGTCCATCCTAGGATGCCTTCCTATATACTCTTCCCCAGCGGCTATGCCACTTTCCCACCACAAGCAGGAACCCAGCTTTCACCAGGTACCTAGTAAGGCAGATACAGAAGGAAAACCCACGACCATCCTCGTTCCCATAGAGCTGGCATAGCAGAAGAGGCAGTTAAAGAAAAATAGGCTCATAGGAAAAAAGGATGAACTAACTATAAACTGTCACCATCTTTCCCAGTTTTCCCCTTGGCCCTGTCCACACAAGATGCTCCAGTCTCCAGAAGGACCTGTCGTAGGGTCAAGAATTGTCAAGAGGACTTGGAGACAGCCCCTCCTCCCAGGCCAGAATCCCAGCTCAGGCGCTGTGGCCCTTCTGCTTCTGATAAACAAAACAAGGTATATTAATTAAGGTAATGCTAGCTACTGCAATAAACTCCCAAATAGGGAAAGGCTACGGTTGCCAGTTAAGAAGAAAAAGATCCTAATTTTTGAATTTCAGATACTTTTCTTAGTGTAACTATGTTCCGTACGATATTTGGGATATACGTATACTAAAAATTACTCATAGTTTGTCTGAAATTCAAATTTAATTGGGTGTATTTTATTTGGCAACCCTACTGAAGACATCAAAGGTTTATTTCTTGCTTATATAAGTTCCCAGCGGGTGTTCTTAGGAGACAGCTCCCCTGCAAGTTGTGATTCAGGGATCCAGGCTCCTTCCAGCTTGGCTCTGCCATTTTCCTTACTCACCGTCCAAGGTATCTATATTCATGGGGTCAGGCTGCAGAAAGGGACAGGGCGTGGGGGATGCCATGTGCGAGATTCGATGGGCCAATTCTGGAAGCGGCCCTTCTCACAATCCATCGGTTGGCCAGAACTCAGTTCCATGGCTTGTACCGAACAGCAAGGTGAGATGAAAAATGTAAGCCAGTGTGTGCTCCGAAAGATATTTGGAGAACAGCTGGCTAGTCTTTGCTGGTACTTGTGCTGCACGCGTGTGTCACATTCTCCTGTTGGCTTCAGTAAGCAGCCCTCCACCCACTGGTGTCCCTAGAAGGAGATCAGATGCTCTCCTCTCAGCCCTGGACTTGGTTAAGTAACAGCTCTCCCAGACTGGGAGTATGAGGCCATTGTGGGAGTAACGAGCAGGGTGATTCAAATCAATTCATTTTAATCCAATGCCATTTAATAAATATTTATTAATGCTCCTAGGATATTGAGAAACGCTTGGTTCTAGGCCCCTGAAGGAGACATAAATTGAAATAGAACCCAGTATGCCCTCAAGGAGCTGCATACAATTAAATTCAGCTATCCTCAACTCTTATCTGTACCCCATTGACTTTTTTCAAAGGTTGGTGAAAGACCTATAGCTGCAAAGAATTTGGCCCTAAGTGCTGGGATACAGAATGCTCCCTGCCTCCCAAAGTCCTAAAACACTTGGTGTCTGTATCCATCCATCCATCCATCCATCCATCCATCCATCCATGCACAAACGTGTTTATGCATTCATTCAATTAGTTCATTCACCAAAATTCAACAAGCAAAGATCTGTTCTGTTTGACAGTGTGCTGGGCTCTGTGGGAGGGAAGTGGCAGCACCAAGTTGAACAAGACTGAGACCTTGCCTTCTAGGAACTCACAGTGGAGGGGGGTAGTCCGAATACACAGAACTCAGATACCAGACAGATGGTGATAAATGCTATGATAAATGTTCAAACAGTGCTAAGAGACTTTGGGAGGAGGGAGAAATTAATTCTGACTCAGGGGTGGGGTGAAAAAGATTGCACCAAGGGCCAACAGTGACTTCCCAAAGAGACCCATGGATCTGCCCTGGCAAGGGGAGGCTGAGTCAAAGCATCTGGCTCTGAGCCCACAGGACACCCCCCCCCCCCACCCAGGTCTCCCACCTACTCAGCCCTAAGAGAAAAGTCAGTGAGCTTTTCTCAAAGAAGAACTCCATGGCGGTCTTTCATTTTATCTTAAAAATTCGTACAAATCTTGAATTCCACTTCACAGGATACCAACGTTTGTTTTGCTATAATAATTTTAATATAATTGGCTTAAATTACCTGTCATTGAGGAAAATCATTTCATCTGGTGGCTTGTGCGCCCCTGACATACCACTTCTAATTTGCAGAGTACTTTTCCAGAAATTCAGCCTCTGACACTGGAAGTTCAGGTATCACGAACTTCAGAGCTTTTCTCCTTGGCGGGATGGACGAAATACTCTGCTTCTAAAACTCTGAGACTGGTCGTGTGCGTTGTGAGCAGTTAACACAGTGATCCTAGGTGAGGCCTGCATAAGAGGAACACCGTACTTTTCACGCACTTCTCTCACATCAGGGGACAAATAGAATAATTCGCCTTGGACATGAGTTGTGTTTCCAGACCATGGTGCATCCCGTGGCCTCTCCTAGGAGCATGCGTGACCCTTTCTCTCTGCATGCCCTTGTAGGTTTTGAATGGAATGATAGTACTCATGGTGCATGACAGCTGTCTTAGATTGAAAGCTGTACCATTAAACACCTCAAAAATTAAACAGTTGGCTATTTAAAGTTAAACAGCAAAGGAAAATGGTCCATACTTCCCCCTCTCCCAGGCCTCCCTGCGATGAAATACCAAAGTGTTAAAAGAAGGCCCTGCTTGTGATGAGGACTTGGGGGTTAATTTTCAGCATGGTGCCTGGGGATTTAGCTGTGGGACTCCCGTTACAAGGAATGGGAGTCATACTGCTTCATTTTGCACACACTGCATGTGCACCTCACCCTTCACCCTTGGACGGCTACAAAATTTTAGTTTTGAAATTGAGGCCCTTTTTCTCAGAGCAAAGCAGATTTCCAGAAGCACCCAAATTACTCAGTGCTGGCCCCCAGGCCCGTGTGTTTGTGCTTATGTGTGTTTGAGAAAGAGAGAAAATGCCTCTCTCCTAAATGCAGGAGCCCCTTTCAAAGACAACATTAAAACATTATGCCCAATAGCCCAATAGGTGACAGCAATGGTCGCTATGTCTCATCCCAAAGCTTTGTCAGGAACCCCATAAAACTAGCACATGGTTTGTGACACCCAGTGAAACACCGTGCTGCTTCCATAATGACCTGAACCCTGCTGCCTGTCATTAAGGGACCTCTCTTATTAAACATCTCTTTTTTAAATGGCCGCCATCATCTGGTCCCAGTGTACATTAAATCCCATTATAATTATAAACACACTTCCCCATAACATCCGTTGCAGATTTCATCCACACTGCCTACCCCCTCAGGGCATCTTTGCACTAATAACAACTCAGATTTGCTATCTGAGTTGACAACATTAGGTCTCAACACCATTTGCAGTATGCTGGTGAGAGAGACAGAGAGACAGAGAGACAGAGAGAGAGAGAGAGAGAGAAAGAGAGAGAGAGAGAGAGAGAGAGAGAGAAGAAAAAGCTTTCTCTTTCGCAAGCAGGAAGATCTTGGGGTCAAGTGACCCAAGACCTTAGGAGCTAAGAGAAATAACCCTTCTTCTCCCTTTGAGAATCACTCTCTGCCCAGCAGACTAGAGGAAGGCCATACTTAGCACCTGGAGGAGAAGCCCAATTTTGTAAACACCACTAGCCAGGACTCCACCAGGAAAAGAGATGGCAATTACTAATCAGAGGAGCTGTCTTATTTGGTTTTCTGCCTTCAACTAACCAGAATCTACAGGTCACCTTTTTATTTCCCTCTCTGTTTTTTGGAGGGGGCATCTAAAAAAGTGTCATGGAAGGATTAAAAAAAAAAAAAAGATGAGGGGCACCTGGGTGGCTCAATCGGTTAAGCGTCCAGACTTCGTTTGGGGTCGTGATCTCATGGTCAGTGAGTTCAAGCCCTGCATCTGTCTCTGTGATGACAGTGTGGAGCCTGCTTGGGATTCTCTCCCCCCCCTCTCTTGCCCTTACCCTGCTCATGCGCTCTCAAAATAAATAAACTTCGGGGGAAAAAAAAGACGAACCAAAAGAACCATCAACATACGCACGGAAGATAAATTTGGTTTTGTATAGTTTTTGACGTCATCTGCATCTACCTGGTAGATATTTGCAATTATGACCTTGAAGCATTATAAGGTCCTTTGCCTCCAAGAAAGGACACAATAAGTCTATTGTATCTTCCCCCAAGAGTCCCCAGTGGGTCAAAGATCTAAGAGTGCATGTGACAGCTGGTGCATCTTCCATTGGCAACCTGGAGTTCTCAATTGCTCTGGAGACTTTTTCCTTTCAGGGGCTCCACTGCTGGTATCCCTCCTCAAAAAGGCTTTATTTCGCACTCATCTCAAGGTTTTAGTATGCAAAGTGGCTGCTGCTCGCCCAGAGGTAGGAGTCCTTGATTTATTTATCATGATAGGAAAGTCTACCTTTAAATTTTACAACTATTTTCCAGCTGAGGTGTTGGAAGGAAATGAATTGCAACATTTCATTAACACACAATCAGAATACAGAATAACACAGCCTTCTTCAGGGGCAATCTGTTCGGTTGAAGCTTTATTGTAATTCAAAACTCCCTCCTCAACTTTTGCCTGCGATTTTGGGGAAGGAGGGAAAGTGAGCTAAGTCTGTTTACCAGGTGGTCTGATTCAATGGGAAATGGTTTGGCCGTCAGCTTGCCTGGTGGCTGTGTAGCTCTTGGCCTCAGTGGAGTTAAGAGAAGGAAAATCAAAAGCTGTTTTCCTTTTTCTATCTTGCTAGAGGCTTATACAATCTAGAAGTTAAGATCAAGAGCTTTGCAGTCAGAATGGTCTGATTTGAAGCCTCAGCTCTGATGTTCACTAGCCCTACAGTCTTGGGTGAAATGCTTAACTGCTTCAAGCCTCAGTTTTCCCATCTGAAAAATGGGGCAAATAATGGCACCTGCCTGAATAGGGTTGTTACTAGGATTACATCATACAATATAGGTAATGTGTTAAGATTCATAGTCGGTGCTCACAACGAGTTATTCCCACGGTCTCCTCCCTATAAGATCCCTTAGACCTAATATATCCCCTTCTTCCACAAACTGAGCTCTGAAAGGCTGCTACCTGTGGGAGGTATGGGAATAAAGAAGGAGATGAGGGAATGACAAGATTTAACATGGAATTCTATTCAAAGGTCAATCCATCTATTCCCCTGTCTCCAGCATGACCTCCCCACAAGACTGAGGTCTCTCCTATTTTTAGACCTGTCCGAGCTGATGTCCCAGCTTCCCTTACCATACCCTTCAAGAAAAGAAAAAAAAAAAAAAAAAAAGAAAAGAAAATAAAGAAAGAAAATCACAACCAATACATGAAAATCAGACAGAGAGAGAGACAGAGAGACAGAATGAGAGGGGGAGAGAGAGAGAGAGAGAGAGAGAGAGAGAGAGAGAGTGTTTTCTCCTGTAATTTTCCACCCTGCTTGTTTTTAGGTGCCCCGCCATATGAGCTCTCTGAACTGGGGATTCTCATCAGCCTTCAGGGGACCCAAGGACACAGCTCTGGCTACAAATGGTGCCAGTTTTGGTGGGGGAGCTGCTACTTTATCTGGGCCCAATAAACCTTATCAAACCGCTGCGCAGCCTGCCTGCAGCACTAAGTGGAAATGCTTGGAGCCCAATGCTGGCTCTCAGCCCACAGCCTCGCCTTTTTGTTACCTCCTCCACCTCTTAAATTCAGGCATTAATCTCTCTTTAACACTTACTAACAAGGGCTGGGCTTTTTAATGGGCAGAGTTTATGAAGCAAGGGAGATTTTCACATAGAGTGAATGTGGCATGGAGTGGGTGGGTGGGGAGGGGGGGTAGTCCAGGGCCACGGAGGGATTGTTCTCGCTCTCCCATTGTTTCCGGGGCTTCTCCCTTACTCTGATTTGAGGATTAATAGGAGATTAGGATCAAGGGTTAATTGCGGGCTTCTGCTGCTACTGCACTTAGGAGGGGCTGGTACGTGGGTGTGGACAGCAAGGCAGCAACCCTCAGCAGGCACCGTCTGGGCAGAGGCTCAAGAAGTTCAATGAGTTTCTTCTCTTTTCCTGGTGAGGTTTTTCTTCTCTTAGGTCCCTCTCCTCATGCTCTCCCTGCAGACCAGTTCTTTAAGTCTCTTTCCCCTTGCAGACAGTGCAGACCTTAGCTAGAGAAAACAGTTTGTAAACAGGAATTATTGCTGTTTATTGTTAATCAAAATGAACACCCAGGGACCAGGCTTTTCCAGGGTTGGGTTGGACGTTGCTCTATTCACTGCTATCAGAGGGTAACTGGCTGCCTCCCTTCACTCCCAAGGGTGCTTCTCTGCCTTCTTCTCCTCTCCTGACTCCTGCAGGGCTGAGCACTTTCCCTGCTAGGAAGAGACAGGAGCATACTCGCGGGGATGGAATTGGCTCAGCACTCTAGTTAACACTGAGCACTTCCAATTCTGGCCTTCAGCTGCCCAGAAGCAGGTTTTTGCTTCTAGTTGGTGTCTGCCACCTTCCATGACCCTACAGTCCTTCGGGCCTGACTTTAGGTCTGGGACAGTACCAGAGGCAAGCATAGGAATGCGATTATGTGTGAGTCCAGCGCAAACCTTTGACCCGCCGGCGCGTCGGGGACGGAGCGTGGGGACCCGTCTCTGGGACTGAAGCCCCGCGTTGCTAAGACCGTTTGACCTCCAAGGCTGACTGTCCGGAGACCCAAGGAGGGCGCTCTCCACCACCACCTTCACTCCCAAGATCCCGGACTTTACTGGGCCTCAAAGGCCGGTGTCCAGAAGAGAGCTTCCCACCTCGTGCCCCCTACTTTCGCCAAGTCCAGAGAAACTGCGGGGGGGTGAGGGGGGGTGGGGGAGGGGAGAGGGGACTCTGCAGCGCCGGAGGAAAGACAGATTTCTTCTGGTTGCTCTACTCCTGGCTTAGTGATCTCAACGCCACCCTCTAAGTGGAGCGGCCAGCTGAGAGGAGGAGGCACTTGCGGGGGGGGGGGGGGGGGGAGGGAGGGGGGCTCTAAGCTTCTTCAAGCTTTCACTCGCCCCCTGAAGACTTTGCGCTGAGCAGGGAGCAGTTGTTGGGAACCGCTTCCAACCTATTCCCAGGAGGGCAAAGCCCAAGGGATGCTCAAGACTGGGAGGGGGCCTCACGACCTCGGCCTCCAGGGATCGCGACAGCTAAAATGCGGGAGGGGTCTCCCTTCGACGACTGATCTCTGCGGATCGCCCTGGCACCAGGCTCACCAGGGCCCGGGAACTGCGCCTGGAGACTTCTCGCAAGCGGGCTGCTCAATGCCTGGACACACAGAAGGCCTGGGCTCGGGCTGAGAAAGGGCCCTTCTGCAACTGATGTCGGGGTACAGGGGATGCAGCCCCGAGCCCGGAGAAAAGTGAAAGGCGAGATGACACACACTGAATCCGGGCGAACACCGGAGCCAGGGACGACACTCCGCGCCCGGGGCAGCAGGGAAGAACAAAACCCGCGTCCAAAGGAAATTAAAAACCTGGGATCGAAGGTGGGGGCTGCTCCTCGCCCCTCACCTCCATTGCCCCCGCCAAGGATTCCGAGTCCCCGACACTGCTCTCTCCGCGAGCTCCTTCTTCCCTCTCCGCTGGGCCGGTGAGCGGCAGCCGCCGGCGCCCCAGCAGCAGCTAGATGTCAGGCGAAGCCCGGAGCGCGGCGCGCGGAGAAGGGAGGGGAGGGGAGGCGGCGGAACGGAGGGGAGGGGTGGGGCGGGGAGCGCGCGCGGGCTCGGCCAGTGCGGGGGGGGGGGCGGGGTGGGCGGGCTGAGCCCGGGGACGGCGCGGGAGGGGGGAGGGAAGGGGGGCAGCTGTGGGCAGCGAGCCGGGTTCGGCCGCCAGCACTAAAGATGGAGAGGCGCCGGGGCCTCGCAGGGGAGGGGGCTCGGCGTTGACGTGGGACGCGGCGGAGGCGCCGCAGCCGGTGGTGATTTGCTAACCTCGCAGCAGAGAGGAGTTGAGGGCGATGAGAGCGGGTACTGCGAACTGCCGGGCGATGCCGCCGCTGCCGCCGTGATACCGAGAGCAACAGTTCCCAGCAACACCCTTCCCCGACACAGGCACACCCCCCCCCCCCCAAGAGGCACGCACACCCACCCCCAGCGCCCGGCTCGGCAGCGGTGAGTGAGGGGCCCGGGAGGGGCGCACCGCCCAGCCGTAGGCGCGCGCCGGGACGCCCCGGGGCTGGAGAGGTCCGAGGGGCGCGCTCCCTTCGGCCACTCGGCCGCTGGGCTCGTGCCTTATTTTATTTGGCTTGTTCCTTTCCTGCGGCGGCAGCCGTCGCCACCGCCGGTTGGGGGTCGGCTAGAAGTGGAGCCCCGGCTGTCAGCTTGGGCGCAGCTGCCTCCCCGACCCTTCCGCCCTAGGGCAGGGTCGGGGCGAGAGGTGGGGGGCAGAGCGTTCTGCGGAGGCTGAGGGCGCGAGCGGAGGGTTGGGGAACCGGAGGCTTTGTACGACCAGCGGCCGGCGGAGGAGCGGGGAGCCGGTGGGTGCTCATATGTATGCGGACCGGTGCGCGGGCGCGATAGGGTTGTGGTTTATTTGTGTTTATTCGCCCGCCGGCTGGGAAGCTAGGATCCGAGGAGTGGATCTGGAGGAGGAGGGGAGCAGGACTCGGATTCACTTGGGTTTTCTTTCTCTTTGAAAAACGTGGTGGGCTTTTTTCTGGATTGGACTTGACTCCCCACCCGTTTTGGGGGGGGGGGGAGGGGCGGCCGTGGCGGAGTCCCAGAGGGTCTCCTGGGCTCCGGGCCCTCCTCGGCTCTCGGCAGGACCGGCCGTGGCACCGGAGCTCGCTGTGCGCCCAGCCGCGCTCGGTGGGTGCCTCGGCTCTGCACCTGATGCATTCGGGATGCGTTCCCCAACCTGGCGCGCCGGCGGCTCGCTCGCACAGCCTCTCGAACGCTCCCGCATGCGCTCGAAACGCGCACCGTCTCGCCCGCCCGCGGACCCACTGGAACGCACGGACGCGCGGTGCGGCGACTCACTGGCCCGCTCCCCGGGACGCTCGCAGCGTGCCGGGGCTGGGCGCCCTGCCTGTCGCTGCCGGGGGTCACGGCCCTGGGGCGGAGAGGGAGGGCGGGCAGATCCCTTCTCGCCTTTCCTTCCACCACAACTCGCTGTCGGGCTTTTGTGCTTCCCCTTCGCGGCGGGGCGGGTCCGCCTCCTCGCGCTCTCGCTCAGGCGTCCAGCCCGCCCGGACTCTCGCCTTTCGTCCGGGTCTCTTTTGCTTTTCCTCCTCCTTAACCCGGCTCTTTTTTTTTTTTTTTTTTTTTTTCTTTTTCTCCCCTGTCGTCCGGCTCCCCGGGAAAAGTTGCTTCCCCAACTTTGCAGAAGTCGCTTCCAAGTCTCCGTGGGGGTGGCTGGGACTGGGGGCGTGTGAGAGCGGGATCGATCCCCAGAGCTCCTGCGGGTTAGCGCCGGCGTTCCCTCGCGCCGCCGCGCTGGGCGCTGCAGCCAGCGCCCGCACAACCGCGGGCGCCGAGCCATGGGTGGGGGTCGGCTGACCGAGAGCACCCCGATTGCTCGCAGGACTTAGGGCGCTTGCTTTGGGGAAGGAATTCGGGTGGCTCAGCTTCCATTCTTTCCATTGCCCGTCCTAGTTCTCCGAAGCCCTTAGGTCTGCAGGAAGGCGCACGGTGGCAAGGCGCCGGTGAGTGGCAGTTCCACTCTTGATGGCCTTACTCCCCACCCCATGGAGGGCAGCAAAAGCGTCTTTACTAGCCGTCTTGTTAACCCTTTCTGCGTGAGATTTCTGGCTCCGGAGCCAATAGGGCTCCTTTTGGGGGCGGAGGCAAACAGTGTTTGAAGAGCCTGTGCTGTGCTTCCAGTTGGTTTCACTGCAGTGTTGGCCTCGGCAAGGTATAGACTGAGGGACACCTGGATCTGGGTGAGGTCTTTCTAACACTTTTAGCCGGTTAGGGAGTCCCAGAGCCCTGTTACTGACCCAAAAAGAGGCTTTGGGAGAGGCCTTTGTCTCCCAGCCTGTGCTCTTTTCATACTGGTAGTAACTCACATAGTAGATGGTGGTGCCAGAATCACTTCTGGTGCCTTCATGCAGCGTCCAGCATCAATTGCTGTTCTGGGCACAGGACCTGGGAGTCTCTGGACACACTTGGAGTTCACGTACTTTGCACGTGCACTCCTGGCTATAGGGGTGCACATTTCCTATGATCTCTCTCTCTCTAGGTCTTTCGTGACCCATCTTCCTACGTTTTGTAGATCCTCTCGTCCCCTCGGCACCTGTGGGCAGGAGGTAGGTGTGGCATCTCTTATGAGTATGTGCACAGGCACAGTGCAGGTTTCGGATCGCATCTACAGTAGCTCTGAGGCACCTACGGGTGGAAGTAAGCCAGGCTAGTGTGGGGTGTGTGTGTGTGTGTGTGTGTGTGTTCCTGTTGTTGCCTAAGGAGGGGGTCGGGGTGGAGGTGTGTCTATCCCTTGCAGCCCTGAGAAGAGAGGAAGGGCAGAGGCCTAGGAGGCATTGGCTGGCCGTGAGATGGGCCAGCAGAGAGCCCTTGCTTGCGGATTTGTGGGGGCCGGGACGATAGGCTGCCGGCTCCAGGTGGGCCTGTCCGTGTTCCTCCCGCTGCCACAGTGAGGCAGGATTTAGAAAAACTTTGTTTAAAAGATGAGGTTTTTGCTGCACAGGGGGTTCAGAGTAAGATTGATCACTTTAGTTGGCCGAAGGAAGGGGTCAACCTCTGCACTGGGCACTTCCTCCTAATGCACATTGCCCATGTGCAGGAGCCCCTCGCTCTCCCATGCAAAGCAAGCCCAGGACTCCTAGGACTTCGTCTCAGCTCATCTAACAGATGTCACAGAGCAGCGAATGAAGCAGATGCTGTGGCAGAACCTGGTCTTTACCCTCTTCGTACCTGGGCTTGTAAAGGCAGATGTGCAGAGTTCTAGGAAGCTTTCTCCCCTTCTTTCCGTTAAATTCACCAAGGCTGTCTCATGGCCGGCGGGGGCGGGGGGGGGCGGCTTATGGGTATTCTGTGTTGAGTTGTTACTTTGAAGGACGATAACTAATCTGTGTTTCGTTCTCTGGTTTCTTTTCTCATCCCTCCACCCGCCCCGTCCCCTCCAGCCCTCTCGGTTGGCCCAGGAAACCCACCCAGCCCCGTCACGCAGAGCCAGGAAGGAAAGAGAGCCTCATGCCTGAGCCGAGGGGAGCACCATGGATCTGACAAAGATGGGCATGATCCAGCTGCAGAACCCCAGCCACCCCACGGGGCTCCTGTGCAAGGCCAACCAGATGCGTCTGGCCGGGACGCTGTGCGATGTGGTCATCATGGTGGACAGCCAGGAGTTCCATGCCCACCGGACCGTGCTGGCCTGCACCAGCAAGATGTTTGAGATCCTCTTCCACCGCAACAGCCAGCACTATACTCTGGACTTCCTCTCGCCAAAGACCTTCCAGCAGATTCTGGAGTATGCGTACACGGCCACACTGCAAGCCAAGGCGGAGGACCTGGATGACCTACTGTATGCAGCCGAGATCCTAGAGATCGAGTACCTGGAGGAGCAGTGCCTGAAGATCCTGGAGACCATCCAGGCCTCAGACGACAATGACACGGAGGCCACCATGGCGGACGGCGCGGCCGAGGAGGAGGAGGACCGCAAAGCTCGGTACCTCAAGAACATCTTCATCTCGAAGCATTCCAGCGAGGGGAGTGGGTACGCCAGTGTGGCTGCTCAGAGCCTCCCTGGACCCATGGTGGACCAGAGCCCTTCCGTCTCCAGCTCATTCGGTCTCTCGGCCATGAGTCCCACCAAGGCTGCGGTGGACAGTTTGATGACCATAGGACAGTCTCTCCTGCAGGGAACTCTTCAGCCTCCCGCAGGGCCTGAGGAGCCAGCTCTGGCCGGGGGTGGCAGGCACGGTGGGGTGGCCGAGGTGAAGACGGAGATGATGCAGGTGGATGAGGTGCCCGGCCAGGACAGCCCTGGGGCCACCGAGTCCAGCATGGTGGGCGCGGTCGGGGACAAGGTTGAGGAGAGGAGCAAAGAAGGGCCCGGGACCCCAACTCGCAGCAGCGTCATCACCAGCGCTCGGGAGCTGCATTACGGGCGCGAGGAGAGCGCCGAGCAGCTGCCGCCCCCGGTCGAGGCTGCCCAGGGCCCCCCCGGCCGACCGGAGCACCCTGCGCCCCCGGCCGAGAAACATCTGGGCATCTATTCTGTGTTGCCCAACCACAAGGCCGACGCCGTGCTGAGCATGCCGTCTTCAGTGACTTCTGGCCTCCACGTGCAGCCTGCCCTGGCCGTGTCCATGGACTTCAGCACCTACGGGGGGCTGCTGCCCCAGGGCTTCATCCAGAGGGAGCTGTTCAGCAAGCTGGGGGAGCTGGCTGTGGGCATGAAGTCGGAGAGCCGGACCATCGGGGAGCAGTGCAGTGTGTGTGGGGTGGAGCTTCCTGACAACGAGGCCGTGGAACAGCACAGGTAGGGCCCTCTGTAGCCCCGCATCCCGCAGCCCAGCCCCAGGCTTCTGGCTCCCGACACCCTGCCTTTGTGCCTTCGCGCCCAGCTACTCCCTAGCCCTGGGGCCTGGCCCCTTGTCCTCCGTGCTCTTTGTGAAAAGACACTTAGTTTCTAAGGCCCCCGGGGGCTGGGGGGATGGGGGGAGGGGAGGGGAGGGCACAGTCTCAAACGTGGTGAGAGGGGCCTTGGGTGTTTCCTAAGTGTTGGGGAACTGATGGGCCCAGACTCTTACTAGGCTCTTTCCTCTCCTTTTGCTTCCGGGCTCCTTTTTTGATTTTTCTCCTGTTGGGTCTGGTTCCCTTTGCCTGGAGTGACTGATAAACTGAAGGAAGAGGAGAAGTGGGATTGGGGGAGAAGGTCTCCCATGGCCTGGATCTGGCCATGTTGCTGGGTTTCAGGCACATAGGTCCCCAGGTCCCCAGACTGTGGTCCCCACAGCTCTGTAGTGTGGGGAGGGCACGGGGGCGGGGGCTGGATGCTACGTAAACCATGTGAGCCATGCCTGGTGAACGTTTCTCACCAGGGATGTTGTTTCCTTTCCCTGCTCATTCTCTGCCCTTTGCCAGCACATTTAGAGGGAGTTGATTTAAATTCAAGAGGGAAGGATGGGTATGAGAGTCTTGGTTTTGCAGCCAGCCGTCTTACTCTTATCCCATCTCTGCTCACATTGAATGGAATGCGACTTCAGGCTAGCATTGGCTCCCCTCTGGCTCCTGTCACTTTCTCTATGAAATGACCATACGTTGAGCTTTTATGACCTGCCTGGTTCAATACTAAATGCTTTACATGGAGTCACATTTTTGTTACAGCAGTCCTCTGAGGTGGGGATGTCCTTCTTTCATGTAGGAGGAGGCTAAGACCTTTTCCCAGAGTCACACAGAGTAAGAGACAGGGTTGGATTCAAATTCAGGTCTTAGCCTCCTTGTACTTTGCTGCCTCTTGGAGTCGCTCCGTGCTGAAGAGGGTAATGTCTACAGAACACAGGGTTTTGAGAATTGCTCATGAGTAGAGTAAACATGGGCAGGATCAGTAGTGGGTTTGGTTTTCACTTGCACCTGCTGTGATGATACATCCATCATTTTATCCTCTGGTCCCTGGGTCAGGTGAATGGTGTCAGGAAATCCAGTTTGGGGGTCATCCATGGTAACATTTCCTACACACCGTCTTGCCTGCTGTTTGGCTGATCTGGGGTGGATTCTTGAGCAACCGTCTTCCTCCACCCGTTCCTTGTTGCTCCGTTGCCCGTTCAGGTACGGGAGGGCATGTGAGTGAGAGGGTGTGGGGGCCGGGCAGGCACCTGGGGGTCAGCGATTACCCGACACCAGCCGGAACCTGCTCCCACGCCTCTGCTTGATCCGTGGCTCTGAGACCTACCTTGCGGAAAGTGCCGCTGAACTAACCGTAGCCGAGTTTTTCCGGTGGGTGCGAAAAATAACCACCGCTGAGTGTATCTTCTCGAAGCTTGCACCACCCAGAAATAGACCGAGGATGTGTTAGTGTCTGCTCAAACTTTCCTAGAGAGGAAACCCCCCTCCCCAAACTTGACCAGATAGATTTCTCATCTTCTCCGGATGTCGATTATTTCAGATAGGTGCGATGAGAAATGGGGTCTGGTGGAAAGTACTTTTGGGTCTGGCTCTCCTCTGGCCCTGATGGCGTCTTTTTCTGGGAGGGCCACAGAAGATCCCACTCTCCCAGGAGGTCCGTCCAGGCTCCCATTCTGTGGCACCCTCTGTCCTCTTGGGGAGAGGTGGAGGCCTGGCTGTGTTACACTCGGCAGAGGGCGGGCTGTGGACCTAGCCACATCTCCCTGGGAGAGCGTGGGATAGTTATGTAACCTTTCCGAGTTTTGTTTTATTCTTAAAAATGGAGATGGTCTGCACAGCGTGGGGCTGAATTGACGAAGAAACATCTAGAAATCCCCCAGAGCAGTGAGTGACACTGTGTGCTGGTGATGGACCGACCTGCTGGTCCCCCATCTTGTTCAGGCCTCCACATAGCCTCCCTTGGCTTCTAGAATTCTAGAGTGTAGTATCCACAGCGCTGCCTTCCGTTGGGGCTGTGCTGGCCGCAAGGCGATGCAGAGAATGTCCCTGTCCCTGGGAACTTATGACGGCGAGGCACTGGTCCAGGGATCTTCAGCTGTGGGCTGCTGACACGGCAAATGGGCTTTTGACTGAGGGTGGAAAGTAAGTTGGTGCAGCCTGAGAAACGAGAGCTGAGGACAGTGCCCCGGGTGGAAAGCTGTGAGGACTGAAGAAAGCGGGAAGGGGAGAAAATGTTCCTGTGGCTTCTAGGCCCTTGCTCCCCCTAGCCGCCCGTTGGCTCCTGATGAGATGTACTTTGGGGGAGGCATTTCTTCTCTCCCTCCAAGCTCCTGGGTGCGGGTGCTACTTTCCTGTTTCTCACAACCACTAGTACAAACAAAAGGACGAGACAAAACAATCGGAGGGGGAGGTTTGGTTGGGAGGCTGTGCAATTGACTGGAAACATAGCAGTGATGAATGTGACAAAGTAGCAAGCGACAGGTTTGATTTTATTTTACTTTTAAGCCATAGACTAAAGTGTTGCTGAAGGTTGAGTACCCAGCAGTTACCTGTTGCCTGTGTGCTGCGGTGGTCGTGAAGGGCATGGAGAGGCAGGAGGTGGGGTGGGCCGGGAAGTGGTGCAGGAGGGAGAGAGCCTGGTGTGACTCCTGCCACTAGGTTCCCTCCGTCCCAGGCTGATGAGAGAGAGCCTGTTGGCGCGACTCGCGCAGACAGAACAGCGAAGTCGTAGTCCCTGCAATGGGTCCCTGCGCAGGCAGTATCCTCTGTAGTCACAGGCTGATGGAGAGACTGGACAAAGACACTCCTTCCGTAAATTAAATGGGGCTTACTTACCTGGAGGATCCAGAAGGGCAGCACGCCCAAAGACCAGCAGCATTCTCCGGGCAGATTCAGGAGAAAGGTCTGGATACTACAACCTTCTCCACTGTGCTCACATCACAGGGGACGGTATCTGAGGGAGGCAGGGTCACAGCACGCTTCTGGAAGATTGGGTTTGGCCTGCCCTCTATGTTCATCTCTCTCCTTTCTCTCTCTGTCTCTGAAAGGCTGGAGCTGTTCTGCGGGAAGGCTTATCTGGATCTGATGTAGGCATCAGCTCACCTGGGCCAGGTGCACCTACTCTTTCTCAGAGTTCTCTACCCGTGTTGATAAGATTACAGGGGGCAGTGTGGTTGACTTAGGTGTGAACCCAGTCTTCATTCGTAGCCCTCAGCCTCCCCAGGCTCCCACAGCCTTGTCTGAATATGTTTCTGAATCGAGTGCTGCAGAATCAGACTGTGGGGTCTGGTTTGCCAGGGGCCTCTGGACCTTCTACAGCAGACCCTTAGACCAGCTAGAGGGGCTCTCTTGCACGTGCACAGAAGGAACTCCAGCCTGGGTCTCGAAGAGATGCTCAGGAAACACAAGAAGTGATCCCAGCCAGCTCCCTGGACTTGTGTGTGCAGCCCTTCCCGGAGGCTTCTTGGGGCCAGCTCTAGGGTGCATGAGCCACATAGCTGAGATGACAGATTTGGCCTGGCTCTTTGCCTCGGTCTGTCTCAGGTGACCAGTTGTTCTGTTTTCAGTGGTTGACCATGTGGAGGGCCAGCAGCTGTTGACCTTGGTTTCGGCCACTTTGGGGAGTTTAGCGGTTGCCTTTAACTCTTGGTCGCCTTTCATCCTTCTGCCGGTGCTTCAGGCACCTCTGAGGTCACACCAAACTCTGCTGGTGACGCAGCCGTAATACTAACCGTGTCTTTTATCAGCTGTAGCACTTTCTTCTTTGCAAAGCACTTTTAATGACTTTCTCAGCCCCACAGCCTCCCCTAAGCGGGTACAGGTCCGTCCTTCCATATCTGTGAATGTAAAGTCAGAGAAGCCCTGAAAGCTGAAAGGTTTTGTGCAACTCATTTAGTGGCAAAACCTGATCTGAACTGATGTGAGGCTATATTTATCCCACCTACTTTGAATATTCATATGTTTTGCTGCAAAAATATTAATGTGTTTGATTACAGAATGCTTCCCTAGATTCTTCTGGGACTGGCGAATACCATAGGACCCGTAGTCCTTTTCTGAAATCTGAACAGTTTGGATTTCTGAAGCACCCAAGGGTTTTGGGTAATCTAGTGGGACTGTGGACCATTTTCAGCCCCAACTTGCAGACGAGGAAACTGAGCTTTGGAGCCAGTAAGTGACTTGGCCACGGTCACGAAGCTATAAATGGATAGAGTCAGGAGCCCAACTGGCCTTCTGATTCCCAGTCCTGGGTACTTTGCGCCAGGCCATATAAGCACATGGGCATTGCCGTTCTGGGTCAGATCCATCTGACCTAGTCTCTGGGTGCCAACACCATCCCGAAGATACCACCGTCGGAGGCTGTGGCCATCTTCCTTGACGTCGATCCTAAAGGTCAGGCAGAGCCCGACTTCTCTGAGTAGCTATTTATGGTGGTTCTGTCATTCACAGATTTGCCCCAATCCTTTCCGAATCCATTTCTATTTCCAGGAAGTGGCCTTTTGGGGGATGATGAATGACTTAGCGATTATAACCTCCTGTACTCTTGGAGGTCTTCCTTTGGAGAAGTCGTTAGCTGTGAAGTTCGGAGGATGGCAGGAGGCTTCGTGGCGTTGTGTGGGGCTGGGGCGTGGACCGGGCCTCTAGCCTCTCTGTTCCACGGGTTTTGGCCGTGAGACCACTGTTGGTCTCTCTCTCATCTGGAGGCTCATCCCTTGGTTTGTAGAACTAGGTGCTTGGATGAGCTCTTTCTGGATTGTTGAGTTCTGCCCCTTCCGTGCGTACTCACTCACATTCTCGTGAAGTCCTTTTGGCTGATTGAATTTTGCTCTGTTTTGGAATCTGGGTTGGCAGTCAGCCAGCTGAAATAGGCGGGGGTCTCTTTGATTTGATTCTGTCCGCCCTTTGTTTTTTAAAACTTTTACTCGCGTAGGGTTGCGGAGTCGTCTGGGATCTAGATGGCACTCTGGGAAATTTTGAAGACGATTTCTTCTGTTTTATTTCCAGTGGAGGGAAGCGACTGCGTCTTTCGTCTCCGTGCGAAAAGTCCCATTTACGTTTGCTGTCACTGTTGGAGGGAGCTGCTAATTGCTGGAGGGAGAGGAAGAGTGTTCAGCTCAGCCACACGTTTTCCTTCTGCTTGTTCTAGGAACTCTATTTATGAATCTTTAAAATAGTGATTATCCTAAACTGTTAAAATCAAACTCCATTCACAACTCTTTCCTTTCTTGCTAATTCAGGAGGCAAACGTTTCCAATCAGTTTTAATTTTTTTTTTTTAAATAAATGACTTTAAAACCAGTCTATCTGAAAGCCCAAGGGTGAGAGCTAAGAATCTTGATAAATGGATGCAGGTGTGCCTCAGTGTGCCTGTTGGAGGGTTCCAGAACATTCCTCAATAACAGAAGGTGTTCTCAGGTTCTGTTTCAGTGGCATTAGGTGGAAGCCGTGACTCAATGGCAGTTATTTTGGTAGAAAGAAAAATTGACCATAGCAACCGCACTGCCTTACCCTCTGATGTTTTACTCACGGTGAATGTGCATTTTGAGCAAATCAGACTTATCTGGGCCAGAATCCTGATTTTACCGCTCACCAGCTGTGTGACCGTGGTGATGTTACCTAACCTCTCTGTGCCTATTTGCTCCCTGGTAAGAGGGGAATAATGACAGAACCTGTCCACTGGGTTGTTACAAGGATTAATCAGCAAATACACGTCAAATGCAAGGAACGGTAGCACGAAGTAAGTGTTCCCTACATGTTTGCTGTTGTGTTTTTATTGCTGTTGTTGTGAAACGGGGCACACAGGCAGTGCAGGGTAGGAACTGTGTTTGTGTTGGGCCATGTCCTGTTTTCCCCCCGAGGCGTTTGATAAAAACTACGGCTCAGGCACCATGTGGGGCTGACGACCGTGAGCACGTGCATTCCCCCCCCACCCCCAGAAGCTGATCTCCTTGTACCCTGGTGGCCAGGGTACTCTTTGTCCCATTGACCTGAGGCCTGATGAGTCATTCCAGTTCTCATTTAAATTTAGCTGGGCAGCACTCCACCGGCCTCAGTTCCAATTGCCAGGCAGGCTCACCCAGTACCCGAGAGCCCGTGCGTGTGGCCCGCCGAGCACATCGCTGTGGTCGAGGCACAGACGAGGAGCACAGGCTCCAGTTTACTGAGGGAAGTCTGGGCTTGCGGTGGCCGGGCCTTCCAGAGCTCCTCCCTGACCCCACTGCCAGTGCAGGATGCTTCTGATGGTGGGTTTGACAAACGGCATTTTCGGGGCTTGGTACTTACCAGGTTCTGTGCTCAGAGCATTCAGAGGCAGACTCTCACATGCTCTGGCTGCCTTGTAAGGGGGACATTAGTTGTGAATTCCCTGATGGGCAAAGGGAAGCATGAGAGGTCAATGGATGTGTCCGTGGTGGGGCCAGGGCTTGTGCTCAGGGCTTTGAGCTTCACTGTTTTTCCTATAATGTCCTGCTTGGACCGGCAGCCCCTGATGGAATCAGAAGGGAAGGAGGGATCAGGAAGGACCAGGTCCGTGTTTCCTGCAGTCGGTGACCAGGGGGCTCATCGCTCGGTCCCCTCTGGTGGCTCGCGAGGAGGAAAGTAGCGAGGGGCTGTTTGCTTCAGAGGGTTCAGGTCTTCGGGGTCAGGGCCACACAAGTGCCAGGAGAACTTCATCCTGTATCATCTCTTACCGACCCAGAGAGACCAGCTTCTGGTGATGGGGGCCCTTTATGCTGACTCAAAAAACAGAAAATGGGAGAGAAAAAGAAACCCACTTACAAAAATAAAAATCCCATGCTGTTAATTTCATGCCAGCATAATCAGAAATTCCCCTTTCTACTGTTTCCCCTTAAAAGCCCCAGTGTCCTTATTATGCTGGCTCAGTCTGGAAAAACTATGGTTGGGTTTTGCCTACGTGAGGGTTATCTCTGCAGCTGCAAGCAGGGGACTCGGTACTTTATTGTCAGTATGGAAACTTCGGCTGGAAACTCGCCAGAACCTGCTCGATTCTAAATTTCTAGCTGGCTGTCGACTCTGACCTCAAGACTCCCATTTCCTTCGGCAGGAATGGATTGTGTCCAGCTTTGCAGTAGGAGGAACCCAAGTTAGCTAGGAGGAAGGGCTTCCCGAAAGAGTGGGGGCATCCCTGGTCACAGAAATTTTGATGAAGAGGAGAAATTGTGGGCCAGTTAGAATTGTTTCTTAGACTTCTCCCCACTTTTGGGCCATTTACTATTTTTAGTAATTAAAAGAAAATGTTTTAAATGTTTATTTATCTATTTTTGAGAGGGGGCGAGGGAGCAGAGAGAGAGGGAGAGAGAATCCCAAGCAGGCTTTGTGCTGTCTGTGCAGATCCTGACGCGAGGCTCGGTCTCGTGAACCCTGAGATCGTGGCCTGAGCTGAAATCCAGAGTTGGATGCTTAACCGACTGAGCCACCCAGGTGCCTCTGGCCATTTTTTATTTTTAAGTTATTATTCCTTTATTCTAAGTCTGTTTATTTATTTAAGTAATCTCTGTACCCAACATGGGACTCAAACTCATGACCCCAAGATCAAGAGTTGCACACTCGCTTTTCTGACTGAGCCAGCCAGGTGCCCCTTTTGGGCCGTTTCGATTCCGCAGAAATCATAAGTAAGGACTGGGTGTTACACGTACACAGGTCACCACCACCATGCGTGTCAAGAGCAAGACAGACACACTGCCAGACCGTCGTGTTTGTAGGGGACAAGGTGTGACGTCAGGTAGACGTGGGTGTGAAGGTTGGTGCTACCTTGTGAATTTGGACAGATGAATTCACCTGTCCAAATCATCAGGCTCTTCTCCTCTGAAGTGAGCTTAGTCCTTTACCTCCCAGTGCGGTTTTAAACATGTTAAACGAGGTACCAGGTAACATAAAGCACGCAGCAGGGACTCCCATGTGGGGCCGCCTCCCTGCTTCCCACTTCTTTTGTGACCCCAGCCTGACAAGGGGGCCGCTCTCTCGCTGAGCCCCCTGCCACCCTGGCCCAGTGTCTGCTTCTAAGTGGATTAGCTGAGGGTTGTGATCTTAATGCCATTAAACGTGTTGGCACGACTCTCTTTGCCATAGTGAGAAGCAGATGTGGCTGACCGTAACGGCCCTCGATGATCCATCAGGCCTGGAGTGCGGGGCGTGGGGAACATTATTAGTGTTAATTTGGGGGAGTCTTTTATGGTAGTTGGGGGAAACGCGGAGGGATTGTTTGAAACGTATTTATTGTGGCCGTTGAGCAGGTTAGATGCTGTCGGGGTCTACTGTGGCTCCACCGTCCCCTCTCCCCAACCCTTTCTTGAAATAAGGCCCCTCCCCAACCCCGAAGGCCGGGCCTGATTACTTCCAGAGTTGGAGAGACAACTTAGCAGGCTCTTGTTTCTTGCCGATGTACCTTATTAGTAGCACCTGGCATCATAACCCACTAATGGGAACCAGCACTCTCCTCCTGCGTGGCCAGTGACAAGTAGCCCTGTCAGCCGGAGCTCGCCGTGCGAGGAAGTTCCTATTAGCTTTATGGTCAGGAGGACTTGTCCTGTTCAGGAAATGAATGTTGCCGCTAAAGGTCCGCGGCCCTGACCCTGGCTGCGTAACCTGTGCGGGCCGGGGAGACCCTGCTCAGGATGCTTGGGATTTCAGCCCCTCTCTGGTTCTTGTCATATGTAAAGAGGGAATCATTGTGGTATGTTGCAGCCTTGAACTTTTGATTTATTCAGTGAGGACGACTTAACCGTTTCCATGCCTGGATGGCTGTGCAGTGTCAGAGCTGAGCGTGTGCCTCTGTGGGTGTGTGGAGCCTGGGGGTGGGTGGAGGAGAGACCCCCATGCACGGCTGTGCCCGGGAGGGGGGATTTCAGGGGACGATGATTGGCTGGCCTTTGCACTGCTGTAGTGTCAGAAGTTTCTGGAACTGTTGGCTGCAGACTGGGCAGCTGGGAAGGAGGCGTTGGGTCTGCGGTTGAACCTGGGTTTGAATTTATCCTCTGCCTCTTAGAAGCTCTGTGGCTCCGGCGAGATACCTAACCACCCGCTTCCTCATATCTGAGAGGAAGTTCTAATGTGGACTTCATCGTGCTGTCCTGATCTTACCCATGGATGGTACATTCGGGATATATACAGCCCGGGGGCGGCACGGTCTGTGGCCGGCGTTGAAAGGATGTGCCTCTTTCTTTCTTCCTCATTGTCCTATTATTTAAAAATTTTTTTTAATGTTTATTTTTGAGAGTGAGGGAGACAGAGCACGAGCAGGGGAGGGACAGAGAGGGAGAGAGAGGGAGACACAGAGTCCGAAGTAGGCTTCAGACTCTGAGCTGTCTGCACAGAGCCCAGTGCTGGGCTTGAACCCATGAACTGTGAGATCATGACCTGAGCTGAAGTCGGACGCTCAACCGACTGAGCCACCCACGTGCCCCTGTAATATTGTTTTTAAAAAAGTTGGAAAGGAGGGCCTGTCTCACCTACGGAGACTTCCTTCCTCATCACAGCCTTGGAATCAAAGAAAAATTACCTAGTTGTTCCTTCTTCTGTGTGCGAGTAAGGTTTGTAAATGTGATGTCTGTGGAGAAGAGCAGGGTTTGACCTGGTTCCCGAGGGAAGTTTTGGCCTGCCTCTTTGAGAGGAGATGTTTGTGAGCCGTCTGGCAAATGGATGTGTTACTTCTGCCTTGGCCTCTGCTGCTGCTTTAGAGGACCCTGGTGACAGAGGAGTGAACCGGCCCAGGGATGATGGGCCTGTGGCAGGGAAGCGGTTGGAGATGATGCCTGCTTTTGGAAGTTTAAAGCAAATCTGTCCCATCTGTCTCTGGTATCATGGACAGTCGCTCCAGGGAAAATAAATTCTCCAGTTGGCGGGCTGGGTGCAGAGAGAAAGGATGGGAGTGGTCAGCGAATCCAGGCAGCTGATGCTGGGCGGGAGGGCGGGGGGGGGGGGGGAAGAGTTTGGAGATGGGGCGCTGGCCCATTTCGGGGTGTACGTGCCCACGGGAGGCAAGTTCTCTCCTCCATCCTCTGCATGGAAAACCGTGCACGTCTCACGTCTCAAATAAATAGAGGCTCCTGCCCCTCCCGGAGCAGGTGAAGGCTGCTTGGAAGGTGTTTTCACGGAGTAGGGATGGGAAGTGCTCAATGCAGAAGTGAAATCGTGACAGTTGTCCCCTAAATGCTCTGCTAAATTAAGGATTTGCTAACATTTTCGAGTCTACCTCCCTGCATACCCCCACCCCCGGTCCCCTTGGCAGAAGGGAAAAAGATGGGACCTAAAAACAATGTGAAGCGCTGCTAAATTGAGCGTCTCTAAAAACATTTTCCTTCCCTTGAAGTTGAGTGTGGAAAGCCAGGGCTGGACTCGTGAGTGCTGCAGACCCATTTAGGGCCCGCGTGCCTGGCCTCTTTCCTCAATCTCCAGCACGATGGTTTTCACTCCCCCTCCCTCCCCTTCCTCCCTTCATAATTATCCACTCTTTTACTTTGTTGTGTCCTGACAGGTACAAGAGTGGGTTTTGTTTTTGTGAGCTGGGTAGCTGCTGAACACTCCCCAACAGCCACGTTCGACGGCTTGGGGGTAGCTGGTGTGGGCCAAACCTTGGCATCCCCTGTTGGAAAAGTGAAAAATATTTCTGTTTGCAGTTAATTTTAGTGGCAAGCAGATCATGTTAACTGGATGTAATTGCTTCCAGATATGGCCGAGGGTTTTGTGTGTTGAGATGAAGGGTCTGGTAAGTGCTCACTTCCTGTGTAAATTAGGCTATTCCATTCAGTCTTTCATTCTGGCCAGCCCTGGATTCTGTCATTCTCCCGGTTCCCCCTCCCCAGCCTGCAGCCTGGTGTGAGAAGCAGATTGCCCTGTCCCTCTCAATGCGATTCTTTTGTCACTCGGAGCCACTCACCTCTGGGTTCTTGATGTGAGTTTGCCCTTAAAATAATGGGAAGGGTTTCAGAAGATGCCCCCTGGACCTGCTCGTTGCCAGGGAGAGACAGATCTGCAGAGCCACGGGGAGGGAGTGTCTCCTGATTGTGTGGATTATGTCTCAGAGCCCAGAACTCCCGGTTTTCCATGCATTTTTTTTCCCCTCCACCCTCTGACTCCACTCCCACCTTGGAGAATACGATTCTCTCCCTTTCTGAACAAAGCTCGTTCCAGGGGGTCTGAAGTCCCGGAGAAATGAAGTGTCTGGGGCAGGAAGGAGAAGCCTGTGGTCACAGACAGGAGAGCTGTTAGACACGAAGTCGCTGCTCGTCTTTGCAGAGCGGGTTCGACCTACACACAGGCACACCTGCCCCTCCCTGCCAGAAAGGGAGAGGAGAATCCATCCAGAAAACCTTCTCCAGGACCTTGCGGTTTCTAGCGTTGCACCCGGGGAGAAGTCATGTTCTCCTAAATTCCGATTTTTGTCCTGTGGCTAGTCCCCCATTCCCAGTGCTATTTGCATAAGAGGTTGCTGTTTATCTTCCTGTATCAACTCCACTGATAACCCCTGTGGTCTGTTTAACAATATATGAGGAGTAGATTACTCGATAAATGCCAGTTTTCCCAATAGGCAAAGATAAACTGTCGGGGTCAGGGTGAGGGGTGTGTGTGTTAGGAAGGAGGGACCGGGTGGGGAGCCAGGAACCTCTTTCAGATCGGGATGGAGATGTGTGAAAACACCTGAGACGGGAAAACAGGTATCTTCTAAAATGCAGCTGCATGTGTCATGCGGCTTATCAGCTTCCTGCCCTCCCCTACTTTCCTTCTCCTTCATGTGGACATATGCAGAGTCTCTGAGAACATTCCAGTGAGTGGGTTGCCCATGCCCGTGTTAGTACAAGAGGGGAAAGGGGTAGGTGGTTTTTGCTTCTTCGGTTCCTACCCTTTCCTCCCTTAACCCTTTCTTGTTTCGGCAAGCTGTCAGCTGGTAAGCACGTTTTTCCTTGCTGACAGGGTAAATCTGAAATCTTTACTGGGTGGATTTTTCCCACCTGCCCTGCAGTTCCTTCTTCCAGCCAAGGACTCTGTTCTCGAAGAGCCTAGGTGGAAAGCAAACTTCTGACCCCATCACCTAGTCAATAAGCTGTCTGAGAGTCAGACAAAAGAGTTTGGACTGGCTGCTAAAGCCAGGAACCCAGCTGATAGCTTTGTTTTGATGTCCTTGTAATGTTTGCACATCACGGAGGGGGCTGCTTAGAGCAGGGGGTATCTGCTGGGACAGACATACCGGGAAGTTGAAAACAGCTGGCACAAAGTCCGTGCGATGCTGAAGATAGATAGAGCCCAGGAATTGCAGGGCACAGGGTGAGGTTTCCTTACTCAAGGAAGAGGCTGTCCAGGACGTGGCTAGGGGTGGTGTTCGCTAGGGACCGTGTGATGATGGGAGGAGCAGAGGCCTTAGGATGAGGTGTCCTGGGTGAGAACCCAGGCTCCAGAATTTACCCTGTGCCTTGAACGGGTGACTTAGCCTTTCTGAGCTCCCATTTCCTTGTTCTGTACAAGGTGAGATCAACACCTTTTAGGTGGTTGTCTGGATAGACCGTGTGAAGTGTGTAGCACAATGGAGCTTCTTTGTAAATGGGTGCTGTTGTGCTACGAACTAGGCCCTTGAGAAGCCTGCTGTTTTGGCCCAGAGGAGAAACTATGGAGGGAATCCATGAAATCTTTTGTTTTGGGCACTGCCGAATTGCTGAGAGTTCTAACCCTGTGCCGGCAGCCCGCAGACCAGATAATAAGCTAATGACCTAAGTGAGGTTCTGCTGCTGTTCTAAAGAGGCCTGCAGATCCAGTAATTGATCACATAATCCTGGGATGTCGCCACAGCCCTAAACACTTCGGAAATCTTCCTTTGGAATCCTTCCCAAGGTCTGTGCCACGTTCTTTTTGCCTTGCCCTTTGGGAGAGTAGATGTGACTTTTGGAAATGGTCAAAATAATTCGATGACAGATCTGGTGAGTATTGTGAGTGATGACATTGGATGACTGTGTCTGACTCTGAAGGTAGGTTCTGGAAAGAGTGTGCAGAGAGAGCTTGTCCGCTCCGCCCCAGGGTGAACGTCGGCCTCGCTTCTTAAGTGGGAGGTGAACAAGGCCAAGGGGCTGGCGATTTCCAACGGCCGTCACCGTTTGCCTGGGCCTGGGGCGGATTCCTCTTATTGCTGTGGTGTTTCTGCTTTTGTGGTTTGACCTCCTGTGAGTTTGGGGTCCCAAGAGGCACTTCTGTCATTAGAAAATGTACCACCATCAGGATATGTAGCTTGGGGTTAGAAAGAATGCATTGGGTTTTGACACTCTAAGGGAGTAGGCCTTGGAGGCTGGTGGCCTGCATTTGCACCCAATCTCTGTTTCTTGGGAAGGCTCTAGAAGGTTAAAGGGGCTTGTGTATTAAATCCCAGCTTGGCACCTGGCCCATCCTCAGCACGCATGAGTCCCCTTCTCTAACGGTCTTATGTGCCCTGAATACCTGGAGAGTGGAGAGAGGCGTTTTCCTTTCCTCTGCCTGAGGGTCTGTGGGACCTGGGTCTTCAGTGATCTGGCTGTGCAGAGGCCTGGCGTTCAATCCCTCAGCCTCTCTCTCTCTCTGCATTATTTATAGTAAACCATATTAGAACAGAGTGTTAAAGAGGAAGGATGAGTCATCCCCATTGAAACCATTGACGACATAAATGAAAGCAAAATGCTTACTATGTGTTTTGCACGGTATTTAAGGCCAGGTTGTGCTAATTTGAACACTCCCCAACTGGATCTGCGAAAAGATACATATGTGGGAAAAAATTCAGGTTTCACTGGAAGTTATTTATTGACAATCCATTTCCGTAGCTGCTTTCCCCGTTTGTTTACTTCAGGTCCATATGCAAATCACGTCTGTCATCCATCCTGATGAGGGAGACCGACTGGCTGATTCACTAGCTGAGGTTTCTTTTTTTCTTTTTGAGGGTTGAGGAATAATAGTGCGAGGGGGAATCTTGAGGGTCCCCGTTCATCCTTCTTGCCACCTGTTGAGGAAGGTACTCTTAACACTCTACCGGCCGAACAGGTGTGGGTGGTCACAGAACGTTAGAGCTGGAAGGGCTCATAAAATCATGTATTATCAACATGCTCATTTAGGGCAGAATAAATGGAGGTCCAGAGAGGCTCTGTGATTTGCCCAAGGCCACACAGCAAGCTAGTGGCCAAACCAGGTCTGGAAGCCATGTCTTTCGTTCCCTGCCTGCTTTCATTTTGCCTTCACAAATTTGCCTACCACTCTCCACATCTGCTCCCTGCTTCCACCAGGGATGAGGTGAGGAGAGAATCTGACTTGAGAGCAGTTTCGGGTGCTGGGTGGATTTCGGCACGGTGACTTGTCTTTTACTCATAACCTCTTTGCTGCTCAGCCTGAGTAGATTACTGTACATGAGTCCTTTAGATTGACAGGGGATGCACTGTGTGAGGGTTTTTTAATTAATTAATTAATTAATTTATTTATTAAAAAAAATTTTTTTTTAATTTACATCCAAATTAGTTAGCATACAGTGCAACAATGATTTCAGGAGTAGATTCCTTAATGCCCCTTACCCATTTAGCACATCCCCCCTCCCACAACCCCTCCGGTAACCCTCTGTTTGTTCTCCATATTTATGAGTCTCTTCTGTTTTGTCCCCCTCCCTGTTTTTATATTATTTTTGCTTCCCTTCCCTTATGTTCCATCTGTTTTGTCTCAAAATCCTCATAGGAGTGAGGTCATATGACTTTTGTCTTCCTCTGACTAATTTCACTTAGCATAATACCCTCCAGTTCCATCCACGTAGTTGCAAATGGCAAGATTTCATTCTTTTGATTGCCGAGTAATACTCCATTGTGTATATATACCACATCTTCTGTATCCATTCATCCATCGATGGACATTTGGGCTCTTTCCATACTTTGGCTATTGTTGATAGTGCTGCTATAAACATGGGGGTGCATGTGTCCCTTTAAAACAGCATACCTGCATCTCTTGGATAAATACCTAGTAGTGCAATTGCTGAGTTGTAGGGTAGTTCTGTTTTTAATTTTTTGAGGAACCTCCATCCTGTTTTCCAGAGTGGCTGCACCAGTTTGCATTCCCACCAAACAGTGCAAAAGAGATCCTCTTTCTCCGCATCCTCGCCAACATCTGTTGTTGCCTGAGTTGTTCATGTTAGCCATTCTGACAGGTGTGAGGTGGTATCTCGTGGTTTTGATTTGTATTTCCCTGATGATGAGTGATGTTAGCATTTTTTCATGTGTCGGTTGGCCATCTGGATGTCTTCTTTGGAGAAGCGTCTATTCATGTCTTTTGCCCATTTCTTCACTGGATTATTTGGTTTTTGGGTGTGGAGTTTGATAACTTCTTTATAGATTTTGGATACTAACCCTTTATCTGACAGGTCGTTTGCAAATATCTTCCTGTGTGAGGGGTTTTAAGATACAAAGATTAATAAGACATGGGACTTGCCCTTGAGAAGCAAGGCAATTATAAAATTGGAGTAGAGGCATTAAAATACTTCATTTGTTTAATTTTTTTTTAACGTTTATTTATTTTTGAGACAGAGAGAGACAGAGCATGAACGGGGGAGGGTCAGAGAGAGAGGGAGACACAGAATCCGAAACAGGCTCCAGGCTCTGAGCAGTCAGCACAGAGCCCGACGCGGGGCTCAAACTCACGGACCGCGAGATCATGACCTGGGCCGAAGTTGGACGCCCAACCGACTGAGCCACCCAGGCGCCCCTTGTTTAATTTTTTAAAGTTTATTTATTTTGAGAGAGAGAGAGAGAGAGAGAGACACACACACACACACAACACAAGAGCCAGAGATGGGCAGAAAGAGAAAGAGAGAATCCCAAGTATGCTTCACCACCTGTGCAGAGCCTGATGCAGGGCTCGAACTCACAAACTGTGAGACCATAACCTGAGCAGAAACCAAGAGTCGGATGCTTAACTGACTGAGCCACCCAGGCGCCCCTGAGGGATTAAAATACTTTAAACATGTACGTGTGTGTTGATAACTATGATAGAAAGTAGGAAGTGGGAAGATTATATAGATCTATAGAAAAAGCAGAGGAAATTTAGAGATGAAATACCTTCTACCTGGAGGGATTCCCTTTAAAAAAATTTTTTTTAAGTTTATCTTAGAGAGAGAGAGAGAGAGAGACAGAGGGGCAGAGAGAGAGGGAGAGAGAGAATCCCAAGCATGCTCTGTGCTGTCAGCGCAGAGCCACATGCAAGCCTCAAGCCCATGAACCGTGAGGTCATGACCTGAGCCAAAATCAAGAGCCGGAAGCTCCACCAACTGAGCCACCTAAGTGCCCCGGGATTCGCTTGTAATTGAGAAAGTCGGTTGAACACTTACTGTGTGCTGGGCACTGGGCAGGGCCCTGGGAGTTCAGTGATGAGCAAGACAGGACCTCTGCCCTTGGGGGCCTTCCTGATGAGGGAGAGATCCTCAGTCCTGTGAGAAGCTATGAAGTTACAATTGTGAGAAGCGCTCCGATTCCCCGTAAAGTAACTTCCTTTGGCTGGAACGAGGGCGGTGGTACTGGAAGGGGAGGTTGGGGTCAGGGGCGGGTGGGGGGGGGGGGTGCCCTCGCCGCCAGGCCAGGGAGGGGCGAAGGCAGCACAGCACGGAGAAGCTCAAAGAACACGGGCCGACCTGGGTGCGGACCCTCAGGCTGCCAATCGCAAACCGTGTGATCGTGGCCACACGCCCGAGCTCTGTGACCCGGGGTGTTCTCACCCCTCGAGTGGGGCTGATGTGCGGGATATCGAGTGGGGCGGCCTGAGGATTGCAGATAATGCACTTAACACATCCTGCGTGGTGCCTGGAACAAGGTAGTTGCTTAGTGAATGTGACTGCCGTTTGGTTTTGGACTTCATGCTGGGGCAGTTGGGAGCCTTTGAAGGCGTTTGAGGAGGAGTGTGACACGGTGAGAGGTCTCTTCGTGGTACCTTCCACCAAAACTGTATTCTGCTGCCCTGCTCCCTTCCTGCCCTCTGCTATGGGCCAGGAAAGCAGTTCAGGGAGTGATCCACTTGTCCTGTGGCGTCTCACACCTGGCACTCCCCCAGGATTTGATGAAATGACATGAAATGGACCTTTCCCACTACTTCTCGCTGGCTGGAGGGCCTGGGAGAGGGAGGTGGACGGAGGGGGGCCTTCAGCTGTCACGGTCAGAGGAAGTGACACCGTGAAGCTGGCCGGCCGGACTGTTATCCGTCTCTCTGGCTCTCTTTTAATAGCAACCCGAATGTGTGAAGTCAGGCTAACCGTCCCGGACCCCTCTTGCCTCCCTGATAGCAAGCGGGGAGACAGCTATCTCTCACGGGCCAGTCTCGGCTGTGGTCGTAGCACTACGCAAGGTCTGCAAACCGACGGTGGCACGGGGAGATAAGGGCTGGCGTTGTGTAATGAGGGGCACGGTCTGTTTGCCCGAGCGGCTCCTGGCCCCTGGTTAACTGCTAACCTCAACGGAGCGGCAGGCCCTTGCTTGGAAGGGCCGTTCCAGGGCCCCTCGCTGGTTCCAGTGATGCCTTTTTGTGGTTGGATAAAGGAAGCTCATGTAGGCCGCCCACAGTGCAGACACGGGCTTGGGCTACGGGTGTTTGGTTGTTTTGTTTTTCTCTTTGTCTTTCTTAAAAAAAAGAGGAGCTGAAAGGGGGGGGCAGTCTAGCTTGGCGCCTGCCCCGTAACCCAAAACAACATAAAACAAACAGTTCCTAAACCGAAGTTAAAATTCAACAGGCGGTAGAGATGTCCTCCTTCCTTGCTCGACAGCCACCCGCCCCCCCCCCCCCCCCAGTCCCCCTTGAGGCCAGCTTTAAGAAATTGGGTCTTGGGGACTCTTCGGTCTTGCCTGGAAATTCCTGTCCTGGAACCTTAACACCGCAACAGCTTTGCTAATATCTCAGCCGGTGGTTGGGTGTAGGAAACAGTGGTGGAAAGAGACTCTATTTACCTTCTTCCTTCCACCGCCCCCAGATGCTCACTCCCCTTTCAGGACGAATAGGTAAGCCACAGTGCATAGACCCTGCCCTTTAGGGGTGGCAGAAAGCAGTGCCCTGAGTCCTGGTGTTGCCCTGTCCTGATGGGGGATGGGCCAGAAGGGATTTTTGAGGCCAGCCCCCGTTCTCAGGCCGGCAGGTGCTTCGAGCCACCTCGCCTTCTCCTCAGACCCCCCAGGAGAGGGATACCACTGTTTGCTGAACGGGTAATTCCATTTTCAGAGTGTGCTTAGCATCCCCCGCTAATCCTGCTCCCTAGAGTCACCGAGACTCCGAGCCATAGCCCTCGAGATAGTTGTGAGGTAGCTACAGGTGTTCCCTATTTTTACACCCTGGTTTTCCCTATACCTTGATGTCAGTCCCTCCTACCATTCTCACAGCCCTCTTTCAGATACTTCCAGATTTGTAAGTTTTACATCACTGTTGGATCTGATCACATCAGGGTGATTATATGCCGTGAAAAAACCAGATGGGTCTGACCACTCTGGAGAAGAACCAGACTTTCACCTCCATTGTTCGAGATGTTATGCCTCTATTCATATGTCCTCTGTCTCCCTTCTGTGTTTCCCTGGTGTACTCTTGAAGTCATTTCCCTTGTTCTTGGCTGGCTGCTCCCAGAGATTGCAGGGATTTTTTTTTTTTTTTTTTTTTTTTTTTTGGTCAGGGAGGGAATGGGGGGGTGTCAGGAATCTGGAATTGGACGGGAGATGATATCTCTTTGAATGTTAGCTTGAATGAATGGTCCTTTGCAGGCCTGCAGGTTGCTCCATGTCCACTGCAGGGGTCTGGCTCAGGGGTGGTCAGGGGAGGTCAGGGGAGGGAAGGTGGTGATTTAAGAGATTCAGAGGTGGTGGCTTATATCGATTTAACTTATCTGACCTGTTAGGCATAGGCTGCCCTTCCATCCAAGTACCTAACTAACTTAAAACAACAGAGAAATGTATAGTGTTTCTTTCTTTGCATCAATTATGACTGGCAAATTCATTATTTAGAGGAGGGAAGCTTTGGAACAGAGGTCTGTGGCCAGACTTCATGCTTCCCGGGGTGGTGGGTGTTGGTGTTGGGGGGGAGGGTTGCTGGTAGGTGAGTGATGCCAGGGTCAGGAAGGTGGCCGGGAAGCATCACCCCAGAGCCCTGTGCAGCCACACCAGGTCAGATGCCGTTGTCCCAGAGGAGCCCAAGTTGGCAATCCTAGGAACAGGCTTCATCGTTCTGGATCTTCCGGGAACGTTTCTTTCTGGGTTTAAAATGTTTAGACACTGGGTTAGACACTGGGTTAAAGTGTTTAGACTGACTGCTGCTCGGGAACAGTGTCCAGTTAACAAAGGGTTAAACTCTCCATTCCCTTTCCTCCTAAAGCTAGTTACAGATCTGCCCAGGGACAGCCTGCTCTGCCTTCCTGCCTTGGTAAGCAGAGTCTGGAGGGCCTGCTGGAATGATCCATGAGTGAGGATGCTTGTCTGAATGCCAAACCCCTACCATGATGATTCTGTTCTGAAACTGTGCAGGTGTTGGAAGGTGAACAGCGTGTAATGACCCCCCCAACCCCCCACCCCAGGAATTCTTCAGAATTTCCGTTTAGGACAAAACTTCTGATAACTTGCTTTTTTATTTGCTGGTTGATCCTAGAATGGAGGCTGTGGCCCACAGGGAACAGTACCTTTTTTATGCTGGCCCAGGGCACATACCTCAAACTGAAGGATCAGTGAACTTTGATTTTAGCTTTATGTTATGGACTCTGATATTTTTTTTTCCTGTTCTATGTCTATTTCACTTAAAAATGTGAATCAAGGAGTGCCTGGGTGGCTCAGTCGGTTGAGCGCCTGACTTCGGCTCAGGTCATGATCTCGTGGTTCACGGGTTTGAGCCCCGTGTTGGGCTCTGTGCTCACAGCTCAGAGCCTGGAGCCTGCTTCAGATTCTGTGCCTCCCTGTCTCTGACCCTCCCCAATTCCTGCTTTGTCTCTCTCTCTTTCTCCTCAAAAATAAATAAACATTAAAACAAAATAAAAAAAAATGTTAAGACCCACTACTGGTTTGCCATCCCTAGTTTGCAGAACACCCTGATACAGTGAGGATTTAGCCATGGGTATTCAATTGAAAGAACATTTAGTGAGCACCTACTGTGTGCTAGGTGGTTTGCTAAGTGCTGTTGTGGGGTGGTGCAGAGATATTAATAAATCCCTTTAAGAGCTGATATTGAAACAGAAATGACAAGCTTACATGCATTTTGGCTGTGTGTGTGTGTGTGTGTGTGTGTGTGTGTGTGTGTGCGTGTTGGTCCTTGTTCTCAATTATTATGTGAGTGGTGTGCTGGGGGAGCACAGGAGGGGAATTGAATGATTCTGATGGAAGCTTCAGGAGGGCTTCATGGAGGAGGTAGCATCTGGCCAGTCCCTGGAGGATGGCTAGGCTTTGGCCAAGTGGAGACAGGAACTCTCTTTTTTAGCTAGGAGGTGAGTCAACTGTGGCCCTGTCTGAGCGGGGGCAGGGAGCCCACACACAGGGTGGTGTGCCTAAGTGGGGGATGGGCGTGGGAAGGGCTGGGAGACCAGGCAGGAAAAGACCATGGCATCAAAACCAGGTCATGGAGTGCTTCAAATGCCACGCTAGCAATTCTGGGCATTTGTAAAGCTTTTAGTTGGTTGGAGGTTGGAGAACTGAGATTTTAGCAGAAGACAAACGGGGGAGAGTGTGGAGAGGCAGGGGGCGGTGAGGCTGTGCAATTACCCAGAATGCCAGGCTTCTCTGTTGTCATCCGGCCTCTGAAAATTGGGGGATGGGGGAGTGGGGTAGTCAAGAGCTTTGCAGGCATCTTGGATCGGGTGCTTGCTCTTTTCCTGAAGTTCTTTCCCATGGAATCCTGCTCGCAGTCCACACCCCCACTTTGGGGGGAGAGAACGTCCTGCAGAACCCACTGTCCGCGGCATCGGATGGGAACACGTGAGACTTGGTGCACACCTGTCCTGTTTCACATTTGTGCTCTCCCTTTGCAAACATTAAGGGGCAGTGCAAACTCTGAGGAGCCAGGTGGTTTCCAGGGGAGCCCGATTTGCAGTGCAGGTGTTTTCCGTTGTTGGTTTTTGCCACAACCCCCACCCCACCCCACCCCCAACCTGGGCTGTCCCTCCCTTTCTCCTGGTCTTCCTGTCCCTGCCAGCCTTCAAGACCTCCTCAAGCGAGGCTCCTCTGGGAAGTGTGGTCTTGATCTGGGCACCCCGGTGTCGCCTGTCTTGTCTCCTGTGCACCGTTTGATCATGGCTCTGCTGCCTCGTGACTGACCTGTTTGACCTTATGTTTTGTCTCCCCACCTAAACCAGCAGCACAGGTTCTGTGAGGACGGCGATGGTGGTACATCCACCCTCTCTCCCTGTACTTCCTGGTGCCGTGCCGAGCACGTAATAGGTGCTCAGGAAAGCGCAGCTAAGTGAGCATTGGCCGCGTGCTGAGCACTTGGTTCGCATCGACACATTGCATCCTCGGGATGCACCCTGGAGGAGGTGGGTACTAGTAAAAGGAGTACTCGGGTGCTTGCAAAATCTCCTCTCCCCAGCTTTGGACTTTAGGTTCGTTTGCCCCAAGGAGCTCCTTACCCCTTCCATTGCAATCCTGCAGGGTAACCGCATTGACGCGCTTCTTTCAACGGTCTCTTGTGGTCTCCTGGTTCTCAAAAGCATTGTACCCTCCTGGACTCACGCACTGATCCCCTTGCCCTCCCCTCCCTGTATTTCCTGAAACTCTTTCCCTAGAGGCAGCATGGTTCCTGGAGCCCTGCGGGATCCACGTTTGAATGCTGATGTCTCCTCTTGCTGAGCGGCGAACGCTTCCGTCCTCGTGGTCTGTTTCCTCACCTGCAAAATGCTGGTAGTTTCTCTTCCTCGCTGACAGATTGTCAGGGTGTTAGTTGATGCTGAACGCGATCCTCTCATCCCATAATGTAGGTGTTTGCTAAGAAGATGTCCTTGCCATGCCTCCTCTCTCCAGTCTCTTCCTCGGCAGTCTCGTTTCTGGGATCACCTCTCTTGGGGTGACTTCCAGTCTTCCACCTCTGTTTTTTTTGCTTGTTTTTTGGTCTTTTTTGCGTCACACGCCTTCCTTTCTAGCTGCCTCTGTGGACATCAGTTCTGACAGAAATTAGACCTTGGTGTCCTCTGTGGCTCCCACCTTTCCTGTGCCTCTCCAGCCCCATCTCCTCACTCTCACTTAACCAGATGGCTGTCTGTCTCCTAAGCAGCCTTCCTGCAGAGTCCCCGCCTCTGGCCTCTGAAGCAGGACTCTGATGATGTCGCTGCCGTGCTCAAAGACCTGCAGTGGCTCTCTAGTACCTCTTCTAGAGAATAGGCTAGAGCGTTCCTAGCTTGGTGTTCAGAGCCGTCACAGATCCTGGGTTCCGGCCACATCTCCGCCCCTCCGCCCTTCTGAGGATGGACCCCCCCGTCAAGGGCAGGGACCATCTTTTATGTCTGTGTTACCACCTTTTAGTCCATTATCCGTGCATGGCCGCTCCGTACATTTTGCTTCTTCCTTTTCTTCTCTTGCCCTTTCCCTCTCCACGCGTCGCGGCAAGCCCAGAGCTTTTAAGCTGCAGTGTGGATGCTCTCTCCTTTCTTGATACATTCCGCCGGTTGGAAAGACCGTGTCATCCGTCCTCGGAACTCCCGTGCCTGAAGAGGTGTAGATAAAACCTGATCTTTCATCAGCACTCCCTCTTTTGACTTCTCCCCCAAGACACTCGTGAGTGTTTGTGGGTGGGATCTGAGTCCTGTCCGGTAACACGACCATCTGCTTTGTACTCCTTCCTCCCCAGGGTCCTTCGTGGTGCCCAGCATGTGGCAGCTGTTCCATACATCCCGTTGGCTTCGTGAACTGGAGGTCGTGTGGTGAACAGCGGTGCTTCCGGGATGCAGGGGTGGGCTGAGCTTTCTGTCTCTGCGGTGTGGCGCTCAAGCGTTAACCACCTGAGCGAAGCTGGTAGCAAGGGGGGAGCAGGACGGCAGGCCCAGGCTCAGGTATTATCAAAGCAGAACTATCTTTCTTTTGGAGCTTTTCTTTTTCAGTCTTTTTTTCTTTCTTTCTTTTTTTTTTGATCAGTGGAAAATTTGTCCTAATTGGCATCTTTATTACGGCAGGAATAGGCCAGGCAGGCGTGAAGGGCTGGGAGAGTGTGAACACTGTGTGAAGGGAGGTGGCCGGGGGCTGCACACACAATGCCTGATTGTGCAGGCACGGGCATTAATGTCCCACGCCTGTGTTTACCCACCAGGTGACAACGAGCAGGCTAGCCAGGGCCGAGGACCGTGAGCCCCGGCAGCTGGATCCTCTTTCCCCTTCCCTCGCCCTCCGGCGCTGCCGTCTAGGACCCCACCCGACTGGGCCACATCCCAGCGAGAAGCAGTCTTTGAGGAAAAGCTGGGGAGTGCTGTGCTGGGCGGAAGGCACGCCTCAAGGGGTGAGCACTTCTGATTCCATAGAGGGGCTCTCTGGTGGCCTCACGGAAGCTGCGAGGAGCGAGTCCTGAGGGCAGGGGCCCAACCGGGGACTCCTCATTGGCCCCTGCTCGCTGGTTAGTGCAGTGATCCCACCACTGTATTTACTTCCACGCCGTCCCTTCAGTAGGATCGAGAACCCTTTGAGGGCAGAGGCTGTGTCTTTTTGTTTTCTTCATCGCAGTGCCCAACCTGGCAGGTAGCTCAGGCCGTGATCTGTGATGTATTCAGTGTGGAACCGTAGAGGGCTTGGTGGATTCCTAAGACCCAGGGAGGGGATCTGCCCTGTGCAGACTCCTAAAAATAGTCCCCTCTCCTACTTGGGCTTGGGTGGGAGGCAGGAGGCTGCTGGGTTAGCTTGGTGGGAGGCAGAGGGGATGATGATCTGGCTAACAGTCCTGAAGTCCTGTGTTCTGTGCAGGGTTTGTGAACCTGGCACAGGTAGGAGCTGCGTCTGGAGATGAGTGGGGCAGGGCAGCTCCTCCTCTTTTCCTTCCTCCGCACTTTGCAAGGTGCAAATCACAAGGTATTTGCAATGTAAAGGTGCAGGAGTCTCACAGGCAGCCGGAGGGCAGGTGTGGGTCTGTAGGTCCCACTCGGGGCCTCCCTGGGGCAGCCGGCCAGGCTCGGGGCAGGAAGTGGCTGATTCTGGGTCACTTGGCTGCTCTGGTTTGCTGCTGAGATTGTTCCTGTGATCAAGATCTTAGATCTGGAAGGGGTATTGGGAGGTGATCTCGTTTATCTTGCCCTTTCAGGCAGGAAAGGTGGCATGATTTCTCTCAAGCCCATCTCTTGGACAGGTAACTGAGGCTCAGGGTGACAAGTGGCTCTTGCAAGTCATTCCGTGTGGCTCCTCATGCTCTTGTCCTCTGTTCCTCGGCAGCTCGTGTTGTGGACGGCTGCGGGAGAGATCCCGTCTTCTGTGGGGTGAGGCCGTTCTCATCACTGAGGTGCCTGAGGCCTGAGAGGGGCAGGAAGACTGTCCGTTATTCCTAGACGCCTTAATGCAGGGGGCCGCTGGGAAGTCAGGGTGGCCTCTTGGACTTCTGGGTTTCTCTGAGTTGAGGCCTTGGCCTGGTAGGCTTTTGGCACTTGGGGAAGCAAAGTAGGGATGCCTCGCCTAGCCAGAGAGCTGGTCTCCTCTGTGCCAACCCCACATCACAGAAATGCCTGGACTTCTTGGTGGTGACAAGATAGTGCCTGTGTGGTTGAGGGCTTGTCTGGGGCTCGTCCGAGATGTGGGTCAGAACTTCCCAATCTGTGGCTTCCAGGCCCGGGCTTTTTGTCCCTCAATCCTGAGAAACTGATTTTAAAATGTAAAGAAGGACTTGGTTTTCTCGGAGGCTGTGTGGGCTGGTCCTAGGCAGCCACGGAGAGAGTTTGTGCTTTCCCGGCGGGGCCGGGCGTGTGTGCCCTGTGGCTGCCCGCCCTTGCTCCCGCGATAGTAACATCTCCAGCACGTTCTCAGGTCCTTTCTGCCCTTCCCTGCAGCCCTTTTGTCTCTGTGGGAAGTTCAAGAAAACTGTATGTGGCCTTGTTTGTTTCTGCTTCCCGTTTTCTTCTCCCAAGTTCCAGAGTTTGTCCTCCCAACCCCTGCCCTGCCCAGGGTGGTGGTAGCGAAGTCACAGCGGGTGTGATGGTTACAGCTCCTACCTGGCTGCAGAGGCTGAGGCATTGAACTTTTTTTTTGTTTTGTTTTTAGTTTTTTAAAAATGTTTGTTTATTTTTGAGAGAGTGTGAGTGGGGGAGGGGCAGAGAGACAAGGGGAGAGAGGATCTAAAGGGGGCTCTGAGCTGTCAGCACAGAGCCCGACGTGGGGCTCAAACTCACCAACCGTGAGATCGTGACCTGAGCCGGTCGGACGCTTAACCGACTGAGCCACCCAGGCACCCCGGCAATGAATTCTTGATAAAGAATCTTTCACCGTATTGTCACGGCATCCCCTGCCACCCCCTCAGTGTATTCGGATCGTGAATATATGTGCAAGTCAGGGCTGCGCGTGCCGGCTTCTGTGAGTGCTGATGCCGGTGGCTGCGGTGGGTGGCTGAGCCGACCTGGGGGCTTGGCCCGTTTCCTCTGAGTCTGTGAGCTTATGTGCTGCTTCTACCCTTCCTCGTGCCTTTTTTTCTTCCTCCGCGTCGTCCCTTCTTTATTTTGTGTGACCACACCTAGGGTGGTACAGTTCTTGGGTGCTTCTCAGCCCCCCCGGGACAGTATCCGGGGCCTGTGGTCAAGGGTGGACGCCAGCCTCTGGGCCTTCCCCGCCCGCCCCTTCTCCTTGCTTTTGTCCAGTTGGCCGGACAAAGAGAAGGGCCCCGAACGGCCTCCCTCCTCCCCCCCCAAACCAGTCAGGCAGTGGCGTCCGAGATGAGTTTCCTCCGGCCATTTCGCCCAAGTGCTTGAGTGATCCAAAGTCACTGGGACCGGCCAGGCCCCTCCACCTCCTCCTCACCGGCACCCTCAAACCAGCTAGGGCCGCCTCCTTTTGTCTTCCTGCCCCGGGGTGGCCGGTGGGTGCGGGCAGCGGGGCTGAGCAGAGCCTCTGGGGCTCTGTGGACCAGCAGCTCGCTACAGTAGAGTAGGAGGAGGTCTGGGGGCCGGAGGGGCAGGTCAGACAGGCCTCTTTTATTTACAGTACTCTCTTTCACGGCCCCAGTGAAACAGGAGCCCCGAGAGGCTGTCGTGAAAGGGGACTGTGTTTGTGCATTCAGGCCTTCCAAGGCTTGCTACAAAAGGTGGGGGCGCCCGGAGCACTGAAGGGGCTTTTTGTCATTGACAGTTTGGCTTGGGGTGGAAGAGGGGCCAGAGAGTGGGGGCCGCTGCCGGGACCGCGAATGTGTGCGGGTTTCTGCGGCTCTCAGCTGCTCCTTAAAACTGAGTTTGTGTCTGGGGTCGACGGGGGGGGGGGGGAGGGGGGGGGCAGTTGGTCTTGACCGTCTTCTTTTGTTGGAGCAAAGGATTCCTTTCTCCCGAATGTGTCTCCCGATGGTCCAGTGGTCCTCATGTGAGCTATGGGTGGAGGTAGAATAGAGGGGACCCCATCTGCTCCCTCACTCTCCTCTCTCCCAAGAGCAATTCCATAGGCAGAGACTGGCTTCCTTTGATCTTTATAGCGGCCTTTTCCTGATTCCTCCTCTCCCTGTATAATCTCTCTGAGACTTAGTTCGGCCATCTCTAAAATGGGGGGAGTGATAGCACCTGCCCAATGTATAGGGTTGTTGTAAGGATCAGGTCAGATAACACATGGGATTGTCTTGCACAGAGTTCTTCCCTTGTAAACTGACCAGGTTGTGGTCCCTTTATGAGTCTGAGGAGCCAAACTGGGGACCCCACTTTGTAGTTCCTCTAGTCTTCATTTTACCCTCCTCTGGCTCTTGGGAATCTTCATACCTGGCACCTTCTCATCTGCAGTACATGATAAAGGGAAAGGAAGTTTTCCAGAAGAACATTCAAAGGATTAAGGTTTCAAGCTGTAGAATACATGAAAACACATACATACTACATACCACACTCAAAAATTGCCCTTTAAAAGCAGATCAGAGGGGCGCCTGGGTGGCTCAGCTGGTTAAGCATCCGACTTCAGCTCAGGTCATGATCTCATGGTTCATGAGTTCAAGCCCCACATCGGGCTGTGTGCTGACAGCTCAGAGCCTAGAGCCTGCTTCAGATTCTATGTCTCCCTCTCTCTCTGCCCCTCCCCTGCTCGCACTCTATCTCTCTTTCTCTCTCAAAAATAAAAATAAACATAAAAAAAAAAAAAAAAGCAGATCAGAAACCACCAGTGCCTGCCCCGCCTTGGTAAATTCTGATCAGCCCCGGCAGTACATTCTTTGTGGACCCACTCTGAGTGCAGATAGGTGTCCCAAGTGTTTTTGCCTCTGCCTTTTAATTTTAGTTTTGAGATTTTATTTTCAGAAACAAAAATCGGCCACAGATTAGCACTAGCACAAAATGGTTTTGTTCAAGCCCATCCTAGAGAGCCTTGGGCCACTAGACGCCTTGGGTGGTTTGTGCTGTGGAGAAGTGAACAGCTCACGGGTGGGGTTGCCACCTTCAGCTACCGAGGGGCCGTCTTCCTGTCTGACTTTTGTTCTCTGGCCCCCCCCCCCCCCGCTTCCTCCCTCACACTTAATCACTGCTGCTCCCAAGGGGGATCCCCTCTGTCTTCCTTGTTCGTGTTCCAGAGAGGTGGTTGATAAGCAGCAGGACAAGAGGAAGGGAAAGGACACCTGGAAGGAGATGAATGAAAGGCCTAATGGTAGAGTGTTAGCGGTGGAGTGTTGGTGGTGGGGCATTGATGGCAGAGCATTGGTGGAGTGTTGATGGGAGACCATGGGCTTGAAATGTAGAATTAGAACCTCAGAAAAACCTCTTTACCATGTACTCAGGCCATTTCTGTGTCCTGTCCCACCAGCAGGAGGGATCTTATTTCTACCACTTAACTCATGTCCATTTTCTAGATGGTTTATTGAAAAGGCATCACACTAGCACGTTGGAACGATACATCATATGCTAGGATTGACTGGTTCTGGATGGTTGTTGTGTCGTCAAGAGGCACATTTCCTTTCTGCATTTGTTTGTTTGGAGTAGTGATGACATCATTGGTTCAGATTGTTAGCCCCTCTCTGGTTCAACTCTTCAATGTAGTACCTTAATGGTATTTTATTTTTGGACTTGTCACTAGAAGAAAACCAAACCTGTTGGTCCACTAACAGTCTGAGACGTTGGTTCATTTATGCATTAGGATATTGAAAGAAGCTTTGTGGAAAGGTTTCCTCTCCCCCTTAGTGACAGTGTGGCCTACCCCGTGGATTGCAGTGCTGTGGCTGCTGGTCACCCAGCTTCTGGGGGTCAGTGGGAAACTTGGGCATGTGGACAATAGGAAGGAGGTGTGGTCGCCTCGAGAGAGAGCCATTGCTGCTCAGGAAGTTTCTGTGTGGGCCCCAGCCTGACTGCTAGGAGTCTGTGTGGTGCTTTCTTGTGGATTAGAAAAGGCGCCCCATTCTTGCAGGAGGGTGCAGCTCCTACCAGGAGCTTCACTTGGTGAAGTGGATGGCGTTGGATTTCAAACCTGCTTCCCCTCAGTCAGTGCACAAGGTCCCTGGCGCAAAGGGGCTTCAGTGGTTGGAGGGGTCCTAGAGCACAGGCTGTTCGGATGAACTGCTTTGGGCCATCACCTCACTGAGCATCTGTGGGGGAGAGCAAGAGTTGCCAAAGGCCAAGGCCTCCAGGGATCTGTTTCACTGGTCCCTTGACCAGCCTGTGTGCCCCCTTAGCCAAGAGCTTCCCGGGCACTGCACCCACAGCACCAGGCTCAATTCCGTAGAAGTGGGTGAGGGCGCCTGTCTGCATGTCCCGGCATCCCTAAAGCTGCCAGAAGTGTGAGGTGGGGTTTATGGGATCCTTCTAGCAGGAGTGTCTCTTGGGATCAGGGCCAAGGGAAACAGCATGAAAGGGTAGGAGTGGCAGAGAAGGTGGGCGCACCTGTACACGCTCCACGCTCTGTGTCACTGCATTGTGGGGTTCAGCTTGGGAAAACACAACCTCTCACCAGCCAGTTTCTTCCACGTAGATGGGGAGCAGGGAGAGAGACCAGTTAACAAGGCAGCATTTAGCCCTCTGCAAGAAGATCGGATTCTTTCGCCCCTTTCCTTGGAGCTCAGTTCCCCATGGCTCGGCTGTTTAAAAGCAACCACTAGGCATAGGCCTGCGGGAGACAATATGCCTGAGGTCACTTTAGCCCCAGAACACTTGGGCACAGTGTTGACAAGACTCTAAAGTGCCCACGGTAAGTAGACCAGGGCCTGAGAATAATTTCCATTTAACTAATTATTATTCTTACCGCAACAGATTTGAAATCTATTTAACTTTTCAGGGTCCCATAGCCTTTTAAATGTTTCGAGTGTATTCTCTCTGATAGGTTACCTTTTCTCTCCCTGTAGGCTATAATTAGTGTCCTTTACACCAAATTGGCTTAGAATTGGATGTAGAGAAGATAAGAATCAAATTACCAGTATTTATCTTGTAAATTCCAAAAGATCGACTGAAGACACTGTATTTAAAAAAAAAAAAAAGGGAGTTGGAAAGAAAAGTTTATTCTATGAAAAAGTAAATTTCTCATGGTCTGAGCATCCCAGGGCCATTTTAATATTAAAGCTGCAGGCTTCTCTTGAAGGAACCTAAAATTGCCTTTTCCTTGTCTCAGTTTTTATTTCCAGAGGAGCTTCTGAAATACGTTGCCAGGCTTTGGATGGTGGAGGGTTGATGTGGTCCAGAGTTTCCATTAAAATTTGGAGGTTTTAGGATTATCTATGATTTCTGATTTTGTGGTAGGACATAAACCTCTAAATATGCCTATCTGAAAGATACACATGCAATTTTTTATCTTGGCATTTTAAGTTATTAAGCTTTTGAGGAGATGGGAGAACAGATCTCTGTGACTCCTGCATGCTTGCATGTCTCAAAATATCAGCGTGCTAGTTTCCACGGGCTGTCTGGTCCAGTAAATGCCCAGCAGGTTTAAATAAGGTCTGCTCAAAAAATATGCTTGTGTTTTTAACACTGTTGGCTCGTAAAGGTGCCAGGAGGTAATGACATGTTAAGATCGTTCATTAAGCTGTTCACCCGCATTGCCTGTACCTGACGACTCCTTCGTTTTCTTTTCTTTTTTTTTTTTAAGTTTATTTTATTTGTTTTGAGAGAGAGAGCGAGAGTGAGTGAATGCAAGCCAGGCAGAGAATCCCAAGCAGGCTCCATGCTGTCAGTGCAGAGCCTGAGACGGTGCCTCGATCCCATGAACTGTGAGATCATGACCTGAGCTGAAATCAAGAGTTGGACACTCAACCGACTGTGTCACTCAGGCGCCTCCTGAGTCCTTCTTTTCTAAGGCACACTTCTGGTCCAGACTCTTATCTGCATCAGGTGAGGAAGTGGGGGGTTTTGGCTGCAGCCCCGGCTAGAGGCGGGGTAGGGGATGCGTGGCACTTCACGGGCACTTTGGTGACCACGTATACATATACTCTCCATGCGCCTTTCTGCTTCGGCAACGTTATTGACTAGTTTTCCAGTTCTCATTCTCTCTTTTTTTCTCTTGTGGTTCTGATGAAGGTGTTGGATGCCAAAGCACAAGTGATGGATTTATTTCAAAAACAAAAATGTATTTTGTGGAGTTCCTGGATGGCTCAGTTGCAAGAACGTGTGACTCTTGATCTCAGGGTCATGAGTCTGAGCCCTGTGTTGGGTGTAGAGGTTACTAAAAACAAAACAAAACAAAACTTAAAAAAAAAAGTATTTTGTGAGACTTTCCCTTTCTTTTTAAATTATTAGCGTTTGTTTATTTTTTGAGAGAGAGCGAGAGTGAGGCTCGTGAGTGGGGGAGGGGCAGAGGCAGGGGGGGACACAGAATTTGAAGTGGTCTCCAGGCTCTGAGCTGTCAGCACAGATCCCAACGAGGGACTCAAGCCTACAAGCGGTGAGATCATGACCTGAGCCGAAGTCGGATGCTTAACCGACTGAGCCACCGGGGCGCCCCAAGCCATTCCCCTTCTGACTATGTATCCAAGAGAATTGAAAGCAAGGATTTAACCAGGTAACTTGCACATCCACGTTCATAGCAGCATTCCTCCCAACAGAAAGGTGGAAAACAACCCAGATGCCCATAGGTAGGTGAATGGATCGATAAAAATGTGGTGGATGCACAGAATGGAGTATTACTCAGCCTCAGAAAGGAACGAAGTTCTGACAGACTCATGCTACAATGTGGATGAACCTTGAGGACATCATGCTAAGTGAAATGAGTTAGACATTAGCGGATAGGTATTGTCCTGCTTCTGAGAAGCCGGTTCATAGAGACATGGTAGAACAGAGGTAACCAAGGAGCTGAGGGGAGGGAAACAGAGTCCATGTTTTAAGGGCGTTTGGGAGAAGGAAATGGTCCTGTGGGTGGATGGATGGATGCACGATGCTGTGAATGTACTTATTGCCGCTGAACTACACACTTAAATAAGGGCTAAAATCGTGCATTTTATGTTCTGTTTTACCACAGTAAGAAAATGTAGTTGATGTTAATTGCCATACCTGGCATTGGAGACAATATTTCTTGGAAAATACTTAGACCATTATACTATTAAAAATCCTTTGCAGGGGCTCAGCTGGTTGAGCGTCCAACTCTTGACTTTGGCTCAGATCACGGTCTCATGGTTTCGTAGGTTTGAGCTCCGTGTTGGGCTCTGTGTTGAGTGTGGAGCCTGCTTGGGATTCTCTGTCCCTCTCTCTCTCTGTGCCCTTCCCCTGCTCGCACCTTGTCGCTCTCAAAATAAAATAAGAAATTAAAAACAAAAATCCTTTGCTGAGTAAAAACAACCACGTGTTAACCTGTATGCAGTCTTGAGTATCAGCGGTCAACCTAGCCTTCCCGTTCAACCATCATCATGCTTATTTGCTAGGTGAGGTTATTTCTATCGGATGCCTCCTGTAAGGTGATAGGATTACTGATTGGAGTCCTGTGTTTTTATTACTCCTGTGATTCTAAGTCTCCTCCTTTCTGGCTCTGGAACTTTTTTCTCTAGCTGACCACTTTCCATGGGTGATCCTGAGGAAAATCTTCCACTCTTGATTTTTTTTCCTAACTAAATAATTTTTTAAAAATGTCTGTGGCTTTGCAACACAGGGAGGTTTCAGTGAGGAAGGAAATTCATTCCCAGTTTTCAGAATTCCTGAAACTCCCGGAAGAGGAGTTTTGTGTTTTCCGACTTGGTGCCCATGTGTTTGTCCTCTGGGGCCCTGTGACAGGCGTGCATGCAGCCACAGATTCTGTGAGCTTCTGAAGAGCAACTTTTCTGGCCCTTCTTCCCTTCCTCTTAGTTTGGTTGTAATTAATTAAAAATTATTTTGTTATTTTATTTCTTTTTGAGAAAGAGAGAGAGAGACAGATAGACAAAGCGCAAGTAGGGGAAGGGCAGAGAGAAAGGGACGCACAGAATCCGAAGCAGGCTCCAGGCTCTGAGCTGTTAGCACAGAGCCCGACGTGGGGCTCGAACTCTCACGGACCATGAGGTCGTGCGTGGCCTGGGCTGAAGTCGGATGCTTAACTGACTGAGCCACCCAGGCGCCCCAGTTTGGTTTTAATTTAAATGAAAATTTAAAAACTCCTAAGGAAATTGAAAGGGGAACTCGGTGCCCAAGTCCGTCGGAATTTCAAGAAAAGCACAGAAATTCTGGAAATGGAAGTTTCCTCTACTCGGTGGTGTCATTGCTGCCAGCAGCCTCGCTCTGTGCTTCTGAGGGTTTGATGGCCAGCATCTGAAGGTACGGGCCATATATATAGTGCCGGGCGTGTGGGCACGTTGGCGCTGATCTGCAAAAGCTTAACTTTGGCATTTCTAGGTTTATTTTAAACCTACAACCTTTAACGCCAGACACAGAGCTGCCTTCCCACTTAATGTAGCCATACATTGATTGCTTTTAATTAGTGTTGGATCTTTTTTGGTGTTTTGCAGCTTGGGATATATAAAAAGTCTGATTTAAATATAAAAAAAAAAAAGAAAGAAAAAAAGAAAACTTGAGACATTGTCACGGGTGCCGCAGAAACCAGCACGGGAGCTTTTGAAATCCTAACCTCCCCGTCCTCTTTATTTTCATCTTGGGTTGGGTGGGCCGAGGACCAAGTGAAAAAAAGTCCAGTTTGACCCACGTCCTGGACGGAGGTAATTTTCTTGCAGTGTTTTGGCAGAAGGGAAACGTCTGTATTTAAAATGACGAGGGTGGCGAGCTGGGTTTCCATCGCGTAAACAATAGTTGCTGCAGATCAGTAGTACCAGCAGAGTAACGGGCTCTGGGCTCAGGCCGAGAGGGCTGGGGTCGGGCTCTGGGGTTCAGCAGTTAGGCAATGCCAGTGCCCGCTTGTGGTTTCCAGCCCAGAATGCCTCCTGTTTTGCTTGCACGTCGCCACCCCTGGTGGGAGGCCTCCACGCCACTGTCGAGTTCTACAGTAAATATTTCAGACATCCTGGGCCCTGCTCCCCTTTCCCTGCAGTAAATTACATATTAAAGTAGCCTGGTAACTGAGCACCGGTTGCCGTGAGATAAGGGCTAGGAAATCAATATGTTTGCCATGTGGCTGCTTGTTTATGACACCTGCTTCTGGAACAGTTGAGCAATGTTCTGTTTGTTAAGGCTGCATTTCAGAAGCTTGTATCCTCCTAAAACAACCGCGATCTTACTGGGGAGAGAGTAGTGCTACAGCAGATATTGATTGGACTTCTCTAAGTATGGAATTGCACTCTAAACAGTGGTCTCACAGCCTGTGATCCCCCCTCCCGCCACTGTTGGAAAGAGGGAGGAGGAGGAGGTAGATACTCTGAACATATGTATCATAAATCTATTTTATAACGCCTCCGATGTGGTCAGTTAAAAGGAGGAGTGCGGCTTATAATAAGGAAGTGTAGGTGGTGTTCAGATTTATCTGTTCTTTGTCTACCTGGCTCATACCAGTTTCGTTCTCTCCCAACTCCAGGTCCTCCCCGATAGGTGCTTTTCCAAGAGCAGCAAAGGCAACGAGAAACATAGCTATAGCTGTTGGTAAATAAACATTTTAACCTAAGTCTCCAGGGTGGTTTTATTTTAACTAATGGGTGATAACTGTTGTCTTATGATCCTGCCTGCTGGTGAGTCAATGGGCCTTAGGGGCTGTGCGGTGTCAACTCAGGCCAGTGAAAGAGTGTGTGTGTGTGTGTGTGTGTGTGTGTGTGTGTGTGTGTGTTGGAGGGTGAGGGGGCGTATGGGGGAGTCATCTTTGGAGACAGCAGGGAGACCACCTGCTTCATTTGGCCTCCCATTTTGGAAAAGAGCATCCGCGATGCAACTTCTTTCCTTGCCTTCGGGATGCAGTAGAATGAATAAATTTTCAAATGAATTTGGTATTGTGTTGGTGTCCTTGGGGTACCAGGAGCACATGCCCTCCCAGTGTTTTTCTAAGAATTATTCCGCTGCCTCCACCCCGTCAGTGTTCGTGACTTGCAGTGGACGCACACAGAAACGGTTCTTCTTGCCAAAAAGTGAGTTAAGGGTTTAGGAAGAAACACGAGCCCCCTCGTCGAGCCCTCCAGAGGCCGCCGTGTCTGGGCTCCTGCCATGTTGCCCTGTACTGGGGAGACGATCTCTTAATGATGCTAACATATTCGGAGATCTGATTTTCGTTTGTGTGTTTCTAAACCCAGATTGTCAGGTTCTCCTTAATTGCTAGTGGCAAAATGTTACTTTGCTTTCTGTTTTCCATGTGATAGTAAGTGGCTTATCCAGTCATCTCTCCCTGCACATGTTCAGCCCAGGCAGATGTAAAACTGGCTGGAAGTGGCTGGAAGGAGGGCTTGGTGAGCTGAGTTGTACCAATCCCAGTCCAGGGCAGCTGAAGCTGTATCTGCATGGCTGATGGAGAGAGTAGTGATAACAGGCATTCAGGGCAAAAATCTGTTTCCTGCCATCCCCCACACCCTATTCTTCAGTAATGCAGTTGACCCTCTGAACAGTGCAGAAGTGAGGGGTGCCAACCGCCCCCCCCCCACCCCCGTGGTCAAAAATCCATATGGACTTTTGACTTCCCAACAACTTAACTCATAGCGTATTGTTGACCAGAAGCCCACATAAACAGCTGATGAACACATGTTCTGTATGTTACATGTATTACATACTGTGTTCTTATAATCAAGTCAGCTAGAGAAGAGAAAATAGTAAGGAAATCTTAGGGAAGAGAAAATACCTGGGCCATACTGTAAAAAAAAATAAAAATCTGTGTTGTTCAAGGGTCAGCACACAGTAGACATGACAGGTGACATATTTTGAGGAGGCTAGTCTGTATGTACTTGATGTATATTCAGTTTTTGTGGTCCTGGTCTGGCTGGATGACAAAAATGTCTGAGGGGTGCCTCGGTGGCTTAGTATGTTGAGCGTCTGACTTCGGCTCAGGTCATGATCTTGCAGTTGTGAGTTTGAGCCCCGTGTCGGGCTCTGTGCTGACAGCTCAGAGCCTGGAGCCTGCTTCGGATTCTGTGTCTCCCTCTCTCTCTGCCTCTCCCCTGCTTCCTGTCCCTCTGTTTCTCTCTCTTTCAAAAAAAAAAAAAAAAATTAAAAAAAGGTCTTAAGTTGAGACCGGTTCAAGTATTTCATCCTTCTCGTTGGGAGAGTATGGTCATACAACAGGGTACGAATTCCAGGGTGTTGGTGAGCTGGCCTCTCTCCTCTTGAGTTTACTCAGCCACAGATGGAAAAGGGTGAAATGGAATTCGGACCTTTCCAGTTATTTTAGTTTTCTGGGAGATTTTTAATCCTCACACAGTGCTGAGAACTGCAGTGACTCTGACCTTTCTGACAGACTTTTGTGAGATAGGGCGAATCTACCTTTACGAAATGATTAACCTTTTATAAGACTGGGATAATTATAAACTTAGGCCAGACAGCGGCTGTCAGATTCCTGGCTTTGAAAGTTCAGGTATTTATTGCTTTCACAAAACTGAAGGCTGGCTTGGGAATCCAGAAGGCCCCCTGGGTTGGCGGGAGCCCCTAGAGGAGTTGTTAATGAGGAGGTGGTCTTGTGAGCTGGCATCTTGGGTCTAGAGGCGCCCTTAGGGCCAGAACATTGCAATCTGGTTTGCTTTTTGTGTGTTTTGGACAGTTACCTCCTCCTGTAAAGGGATTTGGAATATTCATTCATTTATGACCCATCCCTTTCTATATTCTCCAGTTCAGCATTGGCGGTCTTTAGGGCCATACCGGCACGTTTTCCTCCCCTGCTTCATTTGTTTCACTGGTTTTACTTGAGGGATTCGTTGGAAACTTGAGGGCAGCATGATATGGTATGGTGGAAAGAACCCAAGTTCTGGAGTCAAGATAGACTTAGATTGAGAGCTTGGGCACTTTTTATTTTTATTTTTTTTAATGTTTATTTATTGGGAGAGACAGAGAGGAGGGGGGAAGGAGCAGAGAGAGAGGGGGAGAGAAAGAATCCCAAGTAGGCTCTGTGCCAACAGTACATAGCCGGATACAGGGCTCAAACTCACAAACCATGGTATCCTGAGGACTTGAGCTGAAATCAGGGGTTGGTTGCTCAACTGACTGAGCCACCCAGGTGTCCCTTGGGCACTTTTTAAATTATATGTCCTTAGACTGATCACTTACTATGCAGATCAGAGGAGAAAAACATACGTAGATGTCTTTCCTACTATTGTTGTGCCCAATGAATGTTAGTTCCTGTGTGCTCCTTTCTCTTAGGCCAGAGGACCTGCTTTCATTTCTTCATATTTTTCATGTCCCTGCACACAGTGGAGATGCATTCAAATATCTGTGGCTCAGTTTTTAGAAAGTTTATTTATTTTTGAGAGACAGAATGTGTGTGGGGAAGTGGGGGAGGGGCAGAGAGAGAGGGAGAGAATCCCAAGCAGTCTCCACACTGTCACTTTGGATCCTGACATGGGGCTGGAACTCATGAACCTCGAGATCATTACCTGAGCTGAAATCAAGAGTCAGTTGCTTAACACACTGAGCCACGCAGGTGCCCCTGTGGCACATTTTTATGTACATCAGGGTGGTGATAAAGGAACTGGTGGCATCCCAACTGGGTGAGATTTTTAACAATGGTTTTTGGTTTCTCCTCCTTATTTATTTAAAAAAAATTTTTTTTCATGTCTATTTATTTTCGAGAGAGAGAGAGAGAGAGACAGAGTGCGAGCAGGGGAGGGACAGAGAGAGAGGGAGACAGAATCTGAAGCAGGCTCCAGGCTCTGAGCTGTCAGCACAGAGCCGGTCGTGGGGCTCAAACTCATGAACCGCAAGATCATGACCTGAGCTGAAGTCAGTGATTTACCGACTGAGCCACCCAGGCACCCTGGTTTCTCTTCCTTATGCAATCAGGGGCTGCTATAGGGGATAGAAGTCCTCGATAGAGTCGCATTTTCCCTTGCCTTTTGGCTTCAGCATCAGGGACCTCCTTTTTTTCTTTTTTGGTTGGGTGGTCTGTGTCCAGCTCTGTTGTGGGTCTTGCCTGGCATGTTGGGGTTGGCATTCCATACCATCAATGGTGGCTGGGATGTCCTCCTTCACAGACCTCGGAGGCGCAAGCCTCAGCTGCTTCTCCCTGCAGACACTCTCTCTGTTGCAATTTCCCTTTCCAGGAAAAAAAAAAAATTTCTTAAAAAGTGCTTTGGGAAAGCTTTCTCATTGTGGCCGTAAGGCCATGGTGAGCCGTGGGCAGCCAAGTTTGGGTTTGAATCTCCCTGGGGTTTGAGGCTGCTGAACTGCTATTCCTAACGTGCTCTTGCCTTTTTATGCATGGACCGTCCTTGGGATCCTTGGTGAATTTTTCACTCTGGGGTTTTTAGGAGAAAGGTTTGTCATTCGTCATCACGCTCCTCATCCATCACAGTTGCAGTAAGAGTGGTTAGAAGGAAAAGGTGGAATCAGTTGTTCAAATTTTTCTTTCTTCTAGGTAAGTAAGTCTCCCCCCCACCCAGCCCCCATCTTTCTGGAAATGAAACCGTTGGGAAACGTTTGGACTGGTGCCTCTGGGATGATCTTGGCATATGTAGGAAGAGGGATGCTTTTTGTTGATAGCCCTGGGGTTGGTCCTGTACCCCTGAGGTGTGGTTTAGCCAGAGGTGAACAGGCATTTAATTATTTATGGGGTGCCTGGAGAATTCTATGGGCAGGAGAGCCTAGGGCAATTCCAGAAAAAAAAAAAGGCCAATCCTGGAGCTTTTCTAGCTGCTTCCTTCTTGGGCTTGAAGGCTTTGCTTCCTGCCATGGATCATAGCCCCCAGTGCCATCCGAGTGTCAGGTGGGGACAGAAGTGTTAGCTGACGTCCTTCCTTGGCATGTGCCGTGTTAACCGATCCGCTCAAATGTGGCTGCCTTTCAGACCATTCTGTCTTGCTCCTCTCAGCTGCTGGGAACATTAAAGGGCCTTATTTGAAGGCAAGCATTACAGTGTCAATGATGCTGAAACAGGAGGCACTGCTTTACTGATGTAAAACGGCGCTTGGTTGCATTGATAATTATTCCTGCTTCAGCCACAACACTATGATTATTGAGGTTAAAATGTAGGGGCGAGAGAGCCTTGAGGTCATCAGGAGCATTGTCCTGCCTTTAGGCCAGGCCCTGTGTGGAAGGAAGGAGGGAGTGAACTGGATTGTGTGGGGAGGGAAATTAAATAATGGTTGGAATGCAGGAGGCAGACCCTCACCCCCAGCCTGAGACAGACCAAAGCACCATTAACTCGGTGATGGGCACAGAGGGTGGGGACTGCCTAGGGGCTGCGGGTTGGCTGAGTATTCTGCTTAAACACACTTCCACCCCATGCCCTCCCCCCCCCCCCCCCCGTCTGTTTTTTAACGTGTGTACCGTCTGGTAGGAACCGAAGAGGTTTGGCTTTTCTTTTTTTTTTTTTTTTTTAACTTTGGAACATAAAAGTCTCTACTTGGCATTTGTGTTTTGGTAACCACATGTAACAGCGGTGGAATCTTTCTTCCCTTTGCTTTCTCTGAACTTTCCAGAGAGTGGGCCCCTATCTCTCGGGGGATTAACTCCTTGTGGCCCCCATGTCGTTGGTGCACCCCCACCCTGTGTCAGCATCTAACTCTCTGTACACAGGATGTTTTCTGTAGCCCTTATCAGATGGTTTCGGAGATGCAGGGTGGAGATAGAGGTAACGTTTAACCCATCCTGAATTCCTTTCATGAGCTGGGGCCCAAGGTGAGCTCAGCTGCAGAACAGAGGGAGGGCTTGGCTAGAGCCCCTGATGCTGGGCTTCCTATATCAAAGGGAGGCGTGGAGGCCTGCGGTAGGGTGCACAAAGGAGCTTCATTTCGGTGGCTTATTTAACACCCCTCCCTGACACCAGTGTGTGGGTTTAGAGCCCGAGGAATCAAAGAGAAATTGAACAAACGATTCTTTCTTGTGTGTGGGCTCAGTAATCGAATTTGTGGGATATCCACACCAGTTCTCTCCTCCTTCCTTCCCCAACATTTTGGTCGAGGTGCCGGGTTTGAACACTTGCCGAGTGTGGGTTCTGGAAGGGAGCTGAGGCCAGCTCAGGCGTCTCTGCAGCAGCCCTTTTCCGTAGTGATGCATTTGGATTATGTAGAGGTTTAAACGATTGGGTTTATCCCCGGTTGAACGGGCATGGACAGCTGGGAACTGACCAGGTTCTACTCTTCATTCGGCCCTACTGGAGTTCCTACTTTCAAGGCAGAAAGGATGGAAACAGAATAGGGAGTGGCTTAACACAGCTTTGTGTGTAACTAGCAAACATGTGCCAGCCTGTATGTGGCGCCTGCTACCTGGGCAAGGACATCCAGCACCCCAGATTTGGGCATTTCTCTTTCGGAGGGCCGCCCATCTCTCCTGAGCCTTTTCTTCCCTTCTACCCCCTTTTCTGCAGCAGGAAGGGAAAGGAAAATACCCCAGAACAGCCACGGTCAGCTGTGTCCCCAGGAGGCTCCGTGTTACCAGGGCAGAGGGTGAGCGGGGACAGAACAGTGGATTGGTGCTGTGTTGTTGTGGTTTGCTGAGAATTCTCCAGATTTCTCTGGCTATGACTGTCAAATTCAGTGAAGGGATGGGCCTTCTGGAAGCCAAGAGGTAGGAGGTCTTGTGGCCTGGAAACCACCAGGCCCGGGCCCTGGGAGCAACTCACCGTGGCATTGGTCCCACCTGCTTCCGGAAGAGAGAACGTCTTTCTAGAGTCTGCATCACGTGTCCGCTGGAGAACCACCCTGGCTGAACAGACATTGACTAATTTTTGCTCTCCTTCCAGCTGACACCAAGGAGAAAGGTCGTGCCTCTTATCATTGGGACATTCTTGTAGGGCACAGAGTAATCTCAACCACTTCGAGTAACGGGACTGAGTCCATTTGGGCATCAGAAGGGGACTTTGTCATTAGTGTTTTCTCTGAGATCACGGTTGGTTATCATACTGCCAATCATCCTTGCTTTTTTTCTGACCCGTTTTGCCAGGGGAGCTACCGACTTGACCCACAGCCATCCTCCCACCTGGGGAAGACCTGTTTGTAAAAACTTAGACCATTGGTGTTTTGGTGTTTTGGCACCTGCTAGGTGGATACAGCAGTACGTTTAGGAAGTTCCTTCTGACATCTGATCTTTCTCTTGTTGTAATCTGAATATACCCCTCTGATTCTTGGCAACAAGCCTGTGAGCTGGGGCTGGCTGGACAGCCCAAAACTCAGAATTAATTCTCTTGGGTGGAACCGTGGGTGTGGCTGTTTTTAGGTGGAGGTGACAAAAAAAAGAGGTGTGGTATATGTTTTGGTTTCAGGCTAGCCAGAGAGCTGGCCTCTCTGAGTTCTCTTGTTTGTTTATAAAGTGTGCTTGAATGAGGTTCTTTCCTTCTCCCAGCCTGACAGTCTCCTAGGTAAACTTAGAAGGAAGACAGATACTTCTCAAACTGTCACCGTGGGTGCCATAAAAGAGACATTTGGACAGTGGTGCCGGGAAGATCCTTGTCTTTGCTCCGTGTTAATACGAAGGGATTGGGGTAGCCCTGATCACCAGGGGAAGGCGGTTTTTCTTCATTTAGCTTTTAATTGCTTTCTTTCACTTTTATGTATAAAAGATTGTCCATTTAATTAACTCAAGAATGCAATTTCAAAAACACTAATGCTTTACACATGATGGCTTTTAAAATAAAAGTAGCATTCTAATATTGCATAATGTTTTCCTATCCCCCACTCCTCTCCGCCCCCGCCCACCACCCCTCCAGTCTGTATTAACCTTTAGCAACCAAGCGTTGTTTGGAGGAAAATGCTGGTCTTGATGGTGAGTCTGCCTTGCCTTCTCTTTCCACTCTCCACAGTGATAGGGCGGCCACTCCTTTCTGAAATGTCACTTCCGTGAAGAGGAGGTGGCTTTATTTACCCTCTTTAGGGGTCACGGGGCCTCTGGTCTTGTTGTTCCCTTAAAAATAATTATGGTGGAGGGGCGCCTGGGTGACTCAGTCGATTGAACATCCGACTCTTGATTTTGGCTGAGGTCATGATCTCGCGGTTCATGGGATCGAGTCCTGAGTCAGGCTCCGTGCTGATAGCGAGGAGCCTGCTTGCGCTTCTCTCTCTCTCTCTACCTGTCTATGTCTCTACGTCTCTCTCTCTCTCTCTCTCTCTCTCTCTCCTCTCTCTCTCTCTCTCTCTCTCTCTCTCTCAAAAATAAATAAACAAGCTTAAAAAAAAACCCAATTATGGTGGGTTGGATGGGAAAATGGGAAAGAAAATAAAACCCTGGTGCTTAACTCTGGTTTTGTTTGGACATTCGCTAGGAGAAGCCTCCTTGAATTGGCCCCAGGGTTGATGATTTCACCACCTTCCCCTTTTTGACTGAAAAGGAATGCAGCCTACCTTATCGCTACCCACGATGTTGCAAACTCCCCACCTTAGGTGTGTCTGCTTTTCTGCTGGAGGTTCCTCTGATCCCAGAAGTTGGCACTTAACACCAGGCTTCATAGCCCAGTACCTACCAGATGGGTTTTTGAAAGTGCAGTCCTGTTGACTAGTCTTATCTTCACCAGTTGGGCTTGGGGGGGAGGGGCAGGAGTCCACACAGAGGTCCATGCACATCCATCCACAAGCTACTCGGTAAGACAGCTGCTACCTGGTGTAGTGATGCCAGCCAACAGGTGGAAGGAGTCCTGAGGGTCTCTTTGATTTTGTAGCTAGGGGATGGAGCCCTGGAGGGGACAGTGAATTGCCAATAGTTTCTCTGCTTGAATGAGACCCACTTACCTGTTCTCCTCGTGCCTTCTTGGATTTTCTCTGTTGGATAATGACCTGGGCCCTGGAAGGGACCTCAAGAGTCACGTGACTCACTCACTTGCCTCAAAGTCTGCTTGTGTCGTCTTCGTTGTCTGGCTCTGGTGACGTCCAGAGAAGAGCTTTATGGACCTTGTAACACGCGCTGTAAAACACTTTGCGTTTAGATCTAATTTCACTCTCAGATGAACCCTGTTTCCTCCTGCTCTGGCCTCCTTGGCGACGAAACGCTTGGTTGTTTGGAGTGAACAGACCCAGTAGCTGTGCCAAGGGCTTCTCTGTGTGGTCGTGCAGGTCACTTTTCAAAGGACTCCTCACTCCCCAGGCGTTTGTTCTCCAAAGAACATGAGTTTCCAGCCTCTCACAGTGATGGTGAAAATTTTCTGCCCCTGAAAAACAATTGTGTTCTTTTTTAAAAAATTTTTTGATGTTTATTTATTTTTTGAGAGAGAGAGAAAGTGAGCGAGCAGGGGAGGGGCACAGAGAGAGAAAGAGAGGGAGACACAGAATCCGAAGCAGGCTTCAGGCTCCGAGCTGTCCGCACAGATCCCAGATGTGGGGCTTGAACCCACAAACTGCGAGATCATGACTTGAGCTGAAATTGGACACTTGACCGACTGAGCCAGCCAGATGCCCCAACAATTGTGTTCTTTATTAGAAGTGACCAAAAAATCGTTTCTCTCCCTGCGCCTGGGTGTGGAACCCTTTTTCTCAACCCCGTGATGTGGACGTATGCACGTGCATTGTGGGGCAATTCTATACTCTTGATTCCATGATATGTTGGTAAAAATGACCTTGGGGATAGATGTTTGTGCAGGAGGAGCAGAGCTGGGTGGAGAGAGCTGGAGACCATGTGCAGTACAACAGAGTTTTTGTTTTTGTTTTCTGTCCTGTTTGGGGAGATTTTCAAATTAACCTGGTGTGACTAGAGAACATAGTGGAAGATTTGGGACTAGGTTTTGTTCTGTTGTGTAAGTCTGCCTTGTAGTGGGATCCCTTTCTCCCCCTCCCACTTTCATTATTATTACTGTTGGCTTGTACTTAGGAAGCATTCATTGTAGAAGACTCTGGGAGGGTTTGCTGCCGGGGACCATACGGCTTTATCATTCATTAATTCCTAGGTTCATTCATCGCGCTACTTAGACTTCTGTGTGTAAGACAGCAGTCCAGATGGCCTTTTGGTGCCAGAGTTAGCGCAGAGACCCCAGGCCCTGACAAAAGAGGGCACAGAGAATAGCTGAGTGTACAAAATATTTGCAGCCATTAGAAAGTGGCTCACGAGCTAGAACACCGACCATCTCCAGCATCTTAGGAACCTTTTTTCTGGTCCTTTTCCTTTTTAGAAGAAGCCCAGTGTGAATGAGCGAGCCAACTTCTGTGTTTGCAGGAGCAGTCATGGTATCTTAGTTTTAGAGTGGGATTGGTTTCCATGTGCTTCTTTGTGGGTCTCCTCAGTCACAGCTGTCTGCTTCCTCGTTCTGGAAGGAGTTCTCTTTAACATCACAGTGAAACTTTGAGCTGATCTCCCTCCTTCTTTCTGCCTCTCTTTCCCTCTCCTTCCCTCTCCTTCCCTCTCCTTCCCTCTCCTTCCCTCTCCTTCCCTCTCCTTCCCTCTCCTTCCCTCTCCTTCCCTCTCCTTCCCTCTCTCCCTTCCCGACTCAACTCTCTATAAGACACCCAAGCTATTGGAAATTGCCCATAGGGGTTGAGTAGGGTAGATGGTGGTGGTGACTGATGTCCTTAGGTGTCAGGGAGCTCCTGTGGGTTGACCACCTGTGGTGGGGCAGGCTCAGCATTGTTACATATTACCTCGTTCAGTCCCCACAATGGGCCTTTGGCATCCTGGTGTTACAGATGAGAAACCTCATTTGTACACCAGAGAAATTCAAAGAGGTTGTGTAGTTAGCCCATGCTTTTAAGTTGGGTAACTGGGAAATCAAACCCAAGTTTAGCCTGTGTTCTTGCCTTCGTGGATTTTCTCTGTTGGTATTGGGATAGACTGGTTTTAATGTTGGTGGGTAGACAAGGGCACCTGACCAGAGTGGCTTCACCAAACTATAATTAGCTTCTTCAGTGGGCCAGTCTCGTTTTGGGGCTGGGGCTTGGACACATTTGTTGTCCTGACCCAAGGCTTCATGGAGGGGAGGCCATGGGAGGGAGTCAGAGGAGGAAGGGGGGAGAGTGTGGGGCATGTCCCCATTATCGGGATGTCTGTTTCTTCTTCCAGTGGAACTCACTTTGGCCTTTCAGTAGCTCTCCATTTAAATGTGGCAGTGTCTAAGGAACGTTGTCTCGGTGCTGAACTGGCCTTTTGGAAAGTCCTGGTTCCCCAGAAGTACTAACTGGTCTGTGCTGAGTAAGATCGGTTCTTTGTGCTTTGAGGTATGACATCTTTGGCTTAGCCTGAAAATATTTGCAGCTTTCCCTGGCATCCTCGACCCTTGAAACCACTCTCTGTCCCTCAAACCCTGGTGCTGCACACTCTTGCAGAGACCTGGAGGTTGCTGGAGTTCCCCAAGGCCAGAGTTGGGAGCACAGAGAGGCCCAGATGTTTTGCATAGTTTTTTCCATTGCCCTGATCAGGAATGTGTTCCCTCAGGATGGGTTATGGCCTGGAAGTGAGCCTAATGTAAACATCCTAGCAGCAGCCAGTCCCCTTAATCGAATAGAAATGGTTTGGGGATAAGCAGACTGGGGGGTGGGGGGAGGGAAGGGAGGAAAACGGGGGAGGGGTGAGATCAAGCCTTTGAATTTGGAGAGAAGACTGTCCTGGGGGTGTTCTTCCAGTGGGTTCCCTGGCAGATGCGGGGCAGGAGCTGGCTGTGCGGAGTTGGTGAAGTACAGACAGGGCTGGCTCTCTCCGGGGGCTTGGTTCTGGAAGGCAGCGCGATATGTGGAAGGAAAGCGTAGGCTTTGTGGTTCAGTGGAACAGCTGGGCAGAGCAGTGAGGGAAAAGGAGGTGTGCTAGAAGAGCCAGGACTGGGAGGAGGGAGCGGGAGGGGGCCACGTGAGGACTTCTGGAGGGAGACTAGCCATTAGGTACTTTAAAGACCTCCAAGATCATCTGAAAAATCACACTACTCTGAAATGCTATGTTTTGAGGGCACCAGACTCCCAGAGAAAGGGGAACGAAGAGTGCAGGAGAGCGATGTGTGCACATGTGAGCTGCAGGGTGCGTAGGGCTCTTGGGGGGCACCTTCGGTGTGTACCCCCTCCCCATTTTTCTCTTCTTTGAGGGGCTCAGGCTTTCTGGGAGATTTGGGGTACTTTACCTGGAGAGGTCGGTGTTGCCGACCTGACCTCCGCGTAGGGGGGATCTGGGCACACTCTAGGTAAGACCACAGCAGCTGCCCTTGCCCGGCTCGTAAACCTTGAGGCCCTTTGTGTGAGCTCTTTTGAAAGAGCTGGTAGAGATGCCAAGGCTGGAAAGCTGGTTTTGCTGGTCCAGGGTCTAGGAGTGAGGGTCCTGCATCGGGGGAGAGCCCGGGAACAGGGACGCGGCAGAAACCTTCCTCTTACTCTCACACCTTTGGAGTCTCGGTGCTCGAGTGTGCCAAGGAGAGGGAGGATGTAAACAATTTAGTTTGCCTTCAGGATGCAGGATCTAATCTAAACATGATTAAGCTGATTTGATTTTATAGATTGGAATTTCTAAGTGATAGAAACTGATGAGGTTAATGTGAAATATTTACTTAATAAAAAGCCTCATTACCTGATGCTAAAGGGGAAGGGGAAGAAAAGATTCTTGGTAACGGGTCTGATCTTTTGGAAATGAAGTTGGGTTAAAGTTTTCTTGGTAAAAACTGAATTCTGTGATCTTGTTTTTACACATGCTGTGCTTAAATATTAACACCAATTGAGCAAATTGCCTTTTAACTGCCTTTATTTGCTTTCATTAACAGTATAATTTAAAAGCTCAAGAATTTGCATGGAACCTGTTGTGCATTTGGGGGGGGGGCTATTCAATAAATTAATTAATCGTGAGAACATTATCTTTAAGGAAGGTCATGAAACACGAACGTGGTTTCTGAAGAGCAGTGACATGTTTTTGCTATTTCTTAGGGACTTGATGTACTTTTGGCTTAGAGATCTGAGCGTGTGTGTGTGTGTGTGTGTGTGTGTGTGTGTGTGCCTGTATGTGTAATAACTTGGCTGGATCAAGAAAAATTTTAATGACTGGACATGTTTTAAGTTAAGTTGAGTGAACCTAATTACACTGTAGTTTCCAGAGAGCTGAAGGCAATACCATTGGTATTTAAGCATTAGTTTCAAAATTAAAACCAACCTGTATAACTGGCTGTGCTCCTGAAATTGTTTCTGTCTCTTGCCCTCCGTCTCTGAACACCCCCTCCCTTTCTCTCCCTCTTGCACTTGCACATGGACAGGGAGAGGGCGCGACCGGCCAGCGCTGCTGACCACGAGATTGTCCTTCCCGTGCGTAACATTAACTGCATTGTCCTTTCATGAGATTACTCTGAGTGTGTGAGAAATTTCCAGAATGATTTCACTGAAATCAGTTGCTTCCTTCTCTACAGATGTTTTTGTGGTTTAGGACCTCAGCCAAGGCAAACATTATGAATGAGATACAGAGACCACCGCGTCCCATGAAGGGCTGAAAATTCCTTTGGGAGTTATTTTACACGAGCTTTTCTGACACTTTTGTTTTGACAGAGCTTCATCTTTGCATTCTCCTTCTTCTGTCTCCCTCGTCTGGTGCTGTTGGTTTGTGATGGGAGGTTCTCCTCATTCATTTAATCTGTAGTCTAGTTTTTCAGGGTCCACGGATGCCAGAACGCTGAATTTATCTCTCTCTGGTGTTTCGTTGGCTACTGTTGAGACACATTTTGCCTCTTCCCTTTTTACCCTAACTCTGTTCTTTTTTGAGACTCTTAGACCCACTTCAGGAAAGAAAGAACTTCTTTCTTGCGAGCACTTGTCAGATGTGTTTTCTTGGGTGCATGTATGTGGAAATACACATTTTGAATAATGCATGATTCTGAAAAGTTATATACAAAACCCAAAGTATATACAAGAAAAGATGGAAAAAAACTTGGCTACTTCAAATATTTGGAACATTTTGCATGTTTTTCTACTGTGTCGTAGTCTTTTCATTATACATGTATTAATTCTCTTTTTATCCTAGTCAGAAATCTTAATCTTTGCTCTGTTGAAGAAATAACAGATGTTGTCAAGGATGTGGAGAAAAGGGAACCCTTTTGCACTGTTGGTGGGAATGCAAACTGGTGCAGCCGCTCTGGAAAACAGTGTGGAGGTGCCTCACATTTCCAAATAGAATTACCCTACCAGCCAGTAACTCCACTACTGGGTATTTACCCAAAGAAAATGGAAACACTGATTGGGAAAGACTTAGGGAGCCCTGTGTTTATTGCAGCAATATTGACAATAGCCAAGAGAGGGAAGTAGTCCGTGGGTCCATCCACGGATGAATGGGTAAGGAAGATGTGGTGTGTATACACACACACACACACACACACACACACACCACACTGGAATATTACTCAGCCATAAAAGAGAATGAACTCTTGCCATTTACCACAACATGATGGGTCTAGGGAGTATAATGCTAGGTGAAAGAAGTCAGAGAAAGATACCATATGATTTCACTCATATGTGGAATTTAAGAAGTAAAATAAATGAGCAAAGAAAAAGACAAACCAGATTATTATTTTTTTAAATGTTTGTTTATTGTGAGACAGGGAGCAAGCAGGAGTGGGGGAGGGGCAGAGAGAGAGAGAGAGAGAGAGAGAGAGAGAGAGAAAATCTCAAGCGGGCTCTGCACTATCCGTACAGAGCCCCACGCAGAGCTCTGTCCCACAAACTGTGAGATCATGACCCGAGCCAAAATCAAGAATCTTAACTGACTGAGCCACCCAGACTCCTCAAAAACAAGATTCTTTAAAAAAAAAATTTTTTTTTTAATGTATGTTCATTCTTGAGAGAGAGAGAGAGAGAGACAGATAGAAAGAGCGGAAGCTGGGGAGGGGCAGAGAGAGAGGGAGAGACAGAATCCAAAGCCGGCTCCAGGCTCCAAGCTGTCAGCACAGAGCCCAATGTGGGGCTCGAACTCACAAACTGTGAGATCATGACCTGAGCCAAAGTCGGACGCTTAACCGCTTGAGCCATTCAGGTGTTCCCCCCCAAAAACCGGATTCTTAAGTATAGAGAACAAACTGGTGGCTGCCAGAGGGGAGGTGAGGGGGGGGGTGTGTGTGGTTGAAATAGGTGAATGGGATGAAAAGTACATTCACTGTGGTGAGCACTGAGTAGTGTACAGAATTGTTGAGGGGCGCCTGGGTGGCTCAGTCAGTTAAGCACCTGCCTTTGGCTCAGGACATGATCTCACAGTTCGTGGGTTCGAGCCCCGCGTTGGGCCCTGTGCTGACAGCTGGAAGCCTGGAACCTGCTTCAGATTCTGTGTCTCCCTCTCTCTCTGCCCCTCCCCCACTTGCATGCTTTCTGTCTCTATCAAAAATAAACATTAGTAAAATTCTTACATAGTATTGTTGGATCATTATAGTGTACAATTGTATAATTAACAATTATACAATTATAATTAACAATTATAAGTAATAATTACAATTATAATTATACAAATATAATTAACATTATATTTGAATTAAAAAATAAGTTAAAAAGTTTCAAGAAAAAAATGCAAAAAAAAAAATCCGTTATCTATTGAACGCACAGCAGATACTTTTCCTGGTGGATAATTTGTGCTGTAGTTCTGACTGTGGTTCCTTTTAGCGTACAACATCTTAATAGTTTATTTCACTTAAAGATGTCACAATGACGTCGGTAGAATGGATAGTATAAAGCCTTTGATGGTCACATTTCGGAATTTGCATTTGAGGAGAATATGCAGATACTGAGAAAGAGAGGCGGTCTGATGGAGGGAAATGGGGAGGGGAGAGGAAGAGAAGAGAGAATGAACTGTGTTAAAAGGTTGATTTTTCTCTGTCGAGAAGTCTACTCAGGACCCCCTTCTGTCTATGGCGAACACTGTTGTGGTACTTTTAGCACAAACTTGCAGCGCAAAGTTTCCCTATTCTGAAGACACTCTTCCTAAGAGCTGACTCTCCAAAGAAGGCAGCCTTACCCCATCCTTCCTACTAGTCTTACCCAGTCTTTAAGGCTTACTTGAAATGAAAACTCTGTAAAACCATCTGTTTCCATATACTCCGTCTTTACCTCTCAGAGCCCCTACTGCTTCCTGACGTGGCAGAAATACTTCTATCTCCTCTTCCTTCTTAGAGTTTCACTGGAGAGTAGAGACCCTGTCATTCTGTTTCACTTACTTGAATTCTGCACTGTCTTAGCAGTTTGTGAGTAATAATGATTTATGAATCAGTGATTTACCAAACAGATCAACTCTCATCCATTCCTTTTTCCTGTACACCCTCTTAGACTGGTCCATCCTTCAGAAGAGGTGTTGGGGGGCCTCAAGGTCCAACATTGCGTGTTTTTTACATAAATATGGTTGAGGTATCGACTCAGATGGTGACTAGGGTTTTGGGAAGAAGAGAGGGGAGAGAACTAAGGAAGAAGGAATTCCAGAGCTCCTAGCATTGATCCCTGGATATTCCCAATTGAAAATGCATCCAGTCATGTGCTTTTCCCAGGCAGAGGTGAGTTTGTGGTAGCTTATCCAACAGATATTTATCGAGTATCTGACAAGTAAGTGTTTTGCTTTGAGTGAGATGGTGTAGGACAAATAGTCATGATCTTTGCCCTTGTGACGTAGTTCTTAGTTTGGGATTTGCTCAGGAAAGCAGGTTAAAACAATACAGACCTTCTGTAAATGACCCTTCCGTGTTATCCCTCCTTCTATTTTGATCAACTGTTCTCTGTTTCCTTTACTTAAATGTAGCTGGCTGGGGTTATCTTTTTTTTTTTAATGTTTGTTTATTTTGTGTGTGTGAGAGAGAGAGAGAGAGGGCATGTGCACTCGTGCATACACAAGCAGGGGAGGGGCAGAGAGAGAGGGAGAGAGAGAATCCCAAGCAGGCTCCATGCTGTCAGCCCAAAGCCTGACTCAGGGCTCAGTCCCACACACTGTGAAATCATGACCTGAGCTGAAATCAAGAGTCAGACACTCAACCAACTGAGCCACCCAGGCACCTGGGTTTGTCTTTTTCAAAATCAAATCTGTTGATTAGGACAGCCATAAATTAGCTGTCTAGTCATCCAATGGGTCTTTCACTGAAACCTGGCTCTCATTCTTGTATTTGCACGTTCATTTATTCATTCAACAAAAAGTTGTTAAATCAATATTGACTAGATTAGTCAACTTTTAAGTACATGAAGCAACTAAGCTCCTGCTCTTTTTCTGTTAGAAAACTGATCTATTAGTAGATGTAATGGAGGGTGGGGATAAAATTGTTACTGGAAGTCTCATCCCATGGGCTCTTCTAACCTCCAGGTGGTAGGGTGATTCAGTAGAAATAGTGCTATTTCTGTCCCCATGACATATTTTCAGGAAATAAGTGGAGATACTACGGTTCTTCTCTTAAGTGTCTAGAAGAACCTGGTAGTCTAATTGGAGATGATGTCTGGAGAATATATCTGTCCCTCATACTTGGTTCAATGTCTGCCAGAAAGTAGGGGACCAGTAAATGTTTGTTGGAAAGCAGAATAACGGATGAAGACTTGAAGTAGGAAATCAAAGAGATAAGTTACTTTGGGACGAGGGATGGGAGGGAAATCTGACCAGGGAGGGACACACAGGGGGCTTTAGTGTATATGGTTGGTTTTTATGCCAAGCTCTAGACCTTTGCATGCCCGAAATATTAAAAAATTTCTCACAGGGGCACCTGGGTGGCTCAGTCGGTTAAGTGTCCTGACTGTTGATTTCGGCTCAGGTTGTGATCTCACAGTTTGCGAGTTTAAGCCCTGCATCGGGCTCTGGGCTGATGGCACCGAGCCTGCTTAGCATTCTGTCTCTCCTTTGCTTTGCCCCTCCCTCACTCCCTCCCTCTCGCTCTCAAAATAAATAAATAATTTAAAAAGACATAAAAATTTTTTCACTGCTCTTGGAACTGCTTGGTCTGTGTCCTTGCTGCTGAGCTCCAGCCTTAGTGCTGTTAGAGGGACCATAGTTAAGCTGTAGTGTCTGTTAAAAAAAAAAAGTTTGCTTCTGTTCTTACTAGAGTTCTTTTCCAGGAACAGAACATACATTATTTTTCAGCACATGGGATGGAAACCCCGGGGGGAAGTTAAGGTGTTCTCTGAATGTTCTGGTCCTGAGCTGATTTTCACAGGAGTCCTATGGAGCAGCCCATGTTGTCGGGACTACATGGGCCCAGTAATGAAGATCTCAGGGGCAGAGATTTCTGCCTTCCCTTCCCCCTCCTCCCTGCTCTCTCCCTTCCTCACTACTTTTCCTTCTTTTGTTGTGGGGGAGGTAGGAGCAGGTTGTGTGAGGATAGAATATTGCCTCAAACCCGCAGATCCCTTTAATTGGTCTACCCTCACCTGAGGAGCCGAAGCCTTCTTTGTATTACTGTCTCCGGGAAATACCTTGTAGAGAAAGGAGCCATAGCTTTTGTATGTGAATGTGACCTGAGTGGGGAGAGTGTGTGTCCTTTAGCACAGTTTAACGTGATGGGGGGGGGGGGTGTCTGTCTCCTCTCCAGGGGTCAAAGGTGAGACAGACCTTTGTTGGTGTTGTTTTCTTCCTCCTCTTTTTCTTCTTTTTTTAAAACTCCCTTGTTATCTCAACTTCCAAACATCAAGCTTTGATGTCCATTGTTGGGACTTCAAGAGGACTCTTAGCACATCGGCAGGTGTTGGTTTTAGTGAGAAGGCGAGAGTCTGCATTCTTCTAGGGGAGAGCCGGGGGTCCCACGCATTCCTTCCTGGGAGCGGGGGCTCCTCCTGGGAGGTAGGAGCAGGAGGGCACCTGGCCTGGGCCTGCCAGGCCCCTGCACCTCTTGCGACCGGGCAGCGGGTGTGCGGCAGGACTTTCTCCCCTTCCTTTTAAAGCCTGTCTGAGGGGATCTGTCTTCCTTCAGAGGGCTGAAGAGAGGCTGTCTAACAGGCGAGTATTAAGCTTTCATTAATCAAAGACACTTCCACTGCCCCTTTACAGAAACACGACTGCTTTGGCTGTCCTCTGCTGACAGCCCGCTAATTTATCTTTCCTGGGGAGCGGGAGGGGGGAAGGACCGAGAGGCGGGGTGTCCGTGGAAGGGACCGCCACGCCAGCCCCTCGCGGGCACACGTGTGTTCACGTGCTGCTCCCACGTTTTTGTTCAGAGCCATGGGCTGCAGGCCGCGTCTGCCGCCCTCCCTGCCGGCTCCTCAGGGGGTCAGAACCACCGGAAGCAGACGCTGGAGATGGGTTTTCATGGTCCTTTTTTTTTTTTTTTGGCCAAGAAAACGTCCACTTCCCGCTCCCAGCCCCCAGGTTTGCTAAAATTGGTGGCAGAAAGTGTTGGAAGAAAGAAGTATTGCGCTTAAGTGTGCTTAACGGACTCTGTAGGTGAAGTGGGGGGTGATGAACATCTGGGAGCTGCTGACCTGAGATGGTCTAGTCTTCTTTTCAGCTTGGTGGAACTTCTCCTCATTCTCAGGTTGGAATCTGACCTTCTGTAACCCTCTGTTCAGAAGATAGATATTTGGGCATTTGGAAGCCTCTCAGGCCTCCTAAGTAGGTGATTGAGCAGTGTGTGTGTGTGTGTGTGTGTGTGTGTGTGTGTGTGTGTGTGTGTGTGTTTTAATGGTAGGTCTCCACTGTGGAGTAGCTTTGAACTCACTTTATTCAATTCATCAAATATTTACTGAATACCTACTAGATGTGTTTGGCTCTGTTGGAGAAGTAATGGCGAAGCACACTCCTTTTCCTAGCCCTTAATTTGGGGTTCAAACTAGTACTCAAAAGGCTGTAATAAAAGGTAGAGTAAAACCCGTTCCCTACAACTGTTAATTAGAAAATGCATCAGAGGCTTCAGGAAAGGCATGAACACATCTGATTCACTCATTCAACAAGCATTTATTGAGTCCCACTATATACCAGGCAATGGGGGTACAGAAATCCGAAGACGTGGTCCTCGTCCCCAGGCATCTTATCTTATCTGCTAGTGGGGGACGGATATGCAACACATTATTGTTTTGGCACAAGGCGTAGAAGGAAGGATGCAGACAGGACCGCGGGAAGGTGACGTCTCAGCAGGATTTGGAAAGATGAGAGTGGAAGATCCCCGAAGAGACCAGCGAAAGGCATTCCAGGTAGAAGAAACGGCATGTACGAAGGCCCAGGGAGGAAGGAGCAGAGGGCGGCCATTTGGTTTCACCGGAGCTTGAGATGTGTAAGAAAGTAGGCAGAGGTGTTGGTTGGAGGTGATGTTGAGCCTGTTATGAAGGTCTTGCTTGCTCAGCAGAAGGGCCTACATTTCATTTTGTGAGATGTTGAAAGATTTTATCAGGGGAGTGAAATAACAGGAAGTGTGTTTTAGAGAGAGCATTCTGAGGGGCACCTGGCTGGTTCAGTTGGAGGAGCGTGGGACTCTTGCTCTCAGGGTCATGAGTTCGAGCCCCACATTGGGTGTAGAGATTACTTAAATAAAACTAAAAAAAAAAAAAAAAAGTCCCTGAGTGTGGCACTGAGGTCAAAGAGGTCGAGTTAGCCTGGAATGAGGGCCCCGCTTCTGGAACCTGTCCCGTGGTTGAGGGGGGAGAGAATTCAGGCTGAATCATGGCAGCAGAAAAGGAGGTGGAGCGGGAAGGGTAGGGTAGGGTGGGTGGATGGGTCTCACTGATTTGAAGGGAGGGTCACAAAGAGGGAGAGTTGAGAGAGTCCTGGGTTTTTGCTTGAGGAAATGGTCGATAGTGGGAATATAAAAGAACTTCTGGGTGGAAGAATGGTTGTTTGTATTTTGGACGTGCTGTTTGAGGAGGTCTCATAAAAATTCTGTCACAGGTAGTCTATGTTTGCAATGGGTGTTAAAGGAAAGAAACTTTGATAAGCAGAAGTCTGTGTACTAATTCAGTTGTGTTCTTTGACTTTTGATGATAGAGTGTATAAGTGTCAGAAGTATCTTAATTCCGTGACAGAAAACAGTATTTTTGGAGTCCCCTGAATAACGAGAAGTGTTTTCATCAAAGACCTTTATTCGTGTGTGTGCTGACATCTGGAGAGTAGAGATAGAGATTTTCCTTAGGTCTGGGTTCCCAAGCCATGAGCTTTTTGCTCGCTCCTAATTAATCCTTTGTAGTTGGTGACTGATGAAATCACGCTCTATGAAATTTTCATCCTTGGTTGCATAGACACAACTGACTTTATCACAGGACCCCAGGTGTGTGTCTGGAATTAGTGTGTTGAATCAAATGCATACTTGATTGCTTTATAAAATCTCCAGGATCTGGGGGAAAGAGGCTAGGGTTTGGTGGGGAGAATTTTTATGTTTATTTTTGTAGTCTTGACTCATTCTCAAATGTGTCTCATGGTGCCTTAGAATTTGGAGAGCACGTGGTTATTGTCCCTGAGGAAACCTAGGCTCTAAGAGGTGAGGTGAACAGAACCTTGGCTTCCTGCTTCATGGCCCTTGCAGAACAAGGAGAACAGAATCAGTCTCGAGTGAGGGGTTAGGGAGAGAATAATATTTCTAGTATGAGGAGGTGGGGCATGTGTCTGTGATGAGACAGTGTCCTAGCTTTCATGTTTTACTTCTCTCGAGGTAATGGACCCTGGAGCAGAGCAGCAAAAGGATAGGGTATATACCCATCGCTCAGACAGCTACTTGGAGTTCAGGTGACATTCCGGGTTGACCTTTTTTTTTTAATAGATAATTTTTTAAATGTTTATTTATTTATTTTGAGAAAGAGAGAGGGAGGGGGAGAGGTGGAGAGAGAGTCCCAAGCAGGCTTTGTGCTGTCAATGAGCCACACTCATTGTGTGTGTTAGAGCCACACTTGGGGCTCGAACCCATAAACCATGAGCTCGTGACCTGAGCTGAAATCAAGAGTTGAAGCTTAACCTACTGAGCCACCCAGGCACCCCCCAGGTTGACCTTTGTGATGAAGAATTCAGGGGATGGTGTATATAAGTGAGAGAGAGAGACAGAGAGAATGATCATTCTCCACGACTCCATCTTCCCCTTTGGGAACCCTGGACTCACCTGTAGGATTTCCTTTGAAAGATCCCCACTAAGGACCCGCTAATTCTGCATCCACTGCTTTTTTGTAATGAGTTCTATTTCCATTTCTTTTTGTATTTTTTAAAGTTTATTTATTTATTTTGAGAGACAGGGAGAGAGTGCATGTGAGCCAGGGGAGGGGTAGAGACAGAGAATCCCAAGCAGGCTCCTTGCTGTCAGTGTAGAGCCTGATGCGGGGCTCGAACCCATGGACCATGAGATCATGACCTGAGCTGAAATCAAGAGTCAAAGCTTAACCGACTGAGCCACCCAGGCGCCCCTGTACCCACTGCTCTCCTGAATGGCACCCGGGACCCATGGGTCTGTGCACTGATGGGGAGTGTGGGTTTTAGCAACGACCAGTATACATTCTTCTCGTGAACGTTTGTGTTAGGTCAGTCCTGTGTTCGGTGCTTTAAAAGCCAAGTCTTACTGCATCCTCACGACAGGCGTGCGGTGAGTATGGTAAAATCAGAGGACAGATAATAAACCAAAGCCCAGAGTGGTGTAGCACCTCACCCAGCGTCACACAGCTAGGAGGTGGCGAAGCTGGGACCTGGCCTGGGACACGGCAGCTGCTTCCAGGGCCGTGGGGTGCTGCTGGCGAGGACGGCTCTTCTCACGGCGGGCTGTTCACCCTGGAGCCAGAGGCACCTCTTCAGAGGAGGGATCTCTGGGGAGGAAGATGGCAGAGTCTTCTCTGATGGTCACAAGAGGGGCGGAGTCCTGTGGGCACGGCTGTGGGTCTCGTCTGGGGGCAGAGGAATGAGCTGGTGGCCCCTGGGCGCTCCTGCGGGAGCAGAGGTGGTCCCGCCCCCCCCCCCCCCCCCCCCCCCCCCCCCCCCCCCGCCGTCTGGTCTGAGGCCAGCCAGAGTCTTTCTCCACTTTCCCCAGCCGCCCTAGGCTCCTCCGGCCTGTTTCCCAGGTTCTCTCGGGACAGCGGAGCCAGCACCTCTAGACGGGGATGGGGATGTGGCCGGGACAAGATGCAGGGCACAGGCTCTGCCTTCCCCCGGACTTCAGCTGGGCTCCCTCCAGCCTCCTCCCATCTTCCTTCCCTCTGCCATTTTCTCTTCCTTGGTCTGCTCAGCATCCCACCCTTTAAAACCGAATTCTCTTTCTATCTGTAATTGCTCTGATACGGGAGAGAGTTTCTCTTTGGATTGGCCCATTTATCTCAGCTCCTCTCCCTCTTGCTGCCAGCTCCATACTCCCCCAACTCCCTCCTGGGAACCCTGAGTTTGAGTTCCCCCATGCCCTTTCTCTGCAGCACTTTGGATGCCTTGCTTGTTTGGTGGCTTTGGTGTGTGAGGGGCCAAGCCAGGGCCTTCCCTGGGACCTGAGGGCCTTTGCCAGGGTCTGTGCTTATGGTGATGGTGGTTGGCCTGGAGTAGAGGTGAAGTGGTAGGAGGTGACCAAGAAGAATGAGAATGGGAAGGGCCAGGTGGACCTTCTGCTTTCTGTCTCCTCCCTCACCTCCCAATCTTCTGCTCTCCAGATCTTCAGGACTCTTCTTTCCCTCTTTTCTCCAAGGTGGCACCTGCTATGACAGGGCCTTGTTGGCGAGCCAGTCTCCGTAGTTTAATGGCTAGAAAAGAAAGCGCAGGGCCAGTCAGGGATGCTCAGTTGCATTCCTGGGTCTTGTCAAGTCCTGCTGACCCATGTTCAGAGAAACCTTAGGATCGTCCCGACTCTTAGGTACAGAATGTATTTCTGATCCCCCTTCCCTGGTAAGAAGCTCTCACACTGAGGGCTGAGTGCTGGGAATTGTTCAAGCAGTTCTCCCAGATAAAAGGCACCTGATTTGTAGCGTTTACTGATTTGCATGATGTAAATGCTCCCACCACGGCTGACTTGAGGCTGCCAATGTGAAGTCACTGAAGGCAGAGTTTGGTTGCGAGCTTGCCGGGGAGCACCCTAGCTCCTGAGTGGGAGCACTGAAGTCCCGGAACCCCTCATCAGGCTCCAGAACAGAAGTCTGACCCGTGGTTGGGCTTCCTGTGAGATGAGAAGGTTATTTCCTCACCAAATCGAAACACGAAATCCATGGCTCTGTTCTTTGTCTTTGCTGTCCCCGAGTCTGGTTCTTGATTCTGGCTAGCGCCATGGGCATTTCATAAAAATACCGTGGACGTTGCTGCCATTAGTTGAATACTTTTGTATATTATCCCATTTAATAATTGCAGTAGTCCCATGAAATAAGGACTATTGCTGTCTCCATTTTATAGATGAGGAAGGAGACGCAGAATGGGTAATAGCCACAATTTGAAACCACGGCCATCTGATCCCAGATACCAAAGCTTCACCCCCTCTATTACTCTGCCAGTTTTATAGCATTTCACAGATGTCTCCACATTGCGACTCTGCTCCCAAGGGAGGGACCTCTAGCATAACTTGCGCTCCGGTTGGCAACTCTTCACTTTGGATTGTCAAGATAGATTCTCTGAGATGCGAGGTGTCATGACCTCGTCTTAGGTCAGTTTAGTTGCAAGGTCCTGGCTGTCCTCTAAGACACTCCCTGAGCCCCAGGCCCACAGATTTCACAGAGAACTGAGATGGCTGCATTCTTCCTAGACACTGGGTTTGCCTGTTCCAAAAATGGTGATTTCTATAGCAACCATTTATTCTAGCAGATGTGTGCCTGGTATGGTTGGCAGAGGGTGGGATCAGAAATGGAAACGGCCTTTTATTCTTCACTTGCTGAACGCATCCCTGCTATGCGAGGCACATAAGAGAGAAAAAACATGGTGTCCTTAGAATCTGTGCAAAATCTATGGCCTGGCATAGAGGTAACTGTTACTTAAGAGTGATTTTTGTCTGGAGCTCGATTTGGGCTGTATTCTGTTTCTGGTTCTTGGAGGAGCATAATTCGGCATGTACTGGTTGGTTCAGTGTGGTGGATGGTTGTCCTTTTGGTTTCTGTACAATGTGAACACTTAACCATTGGGGTAGGGCAGCTAAATAAACACGGGGAAGGACACTGTGTTGACTTCTAAGGGTCTCAAAGTCCCCATTCACATATATTACTTCAGGCTCTTTTGATTGTAGGTAAAACAAAACAAAACCTGCAAAAACCCCCCAATTTGTGCTGGCTTAAGCCAAACAAGAGGATTTGTTGTCATGATCAGGGAGTGTTTGGTAGAGCCCAAGGGCACAGATATGGCCCCACGTTTGAAGGCAGGTGAACGGAACTAAAAGCGAGTTGTCAGAAACTCGGGCAGTGTTCTCTTTCTTTTAGTCATCCTTGCTTTAGTCGGTACATCTAGTTTCATTTTTATCTCTCTGCAGACCAGAGCAGGTCTAAAAATGACAGTCCCAGGACACTCCCGGGGTTACGGGTGACAAGGCCTAATTGAATTTTCCCTGTCTGTATCCCAGATTGTAGAAGAGAGGGAATCTGTCTGATGTAGTTTGGGTGGGTGTCTGCCTTTGGCTAGTCACTCACTGAAGGCTCTGTGGGGAGGGCTGTTTGCTTGGGGTGCCATAGCAAACACCACAGGCTGGTGGCTTCAGCAATCGGATTTCTTTTTCTCACAGCTCGGGGGGTTGGAAAGGCCAAAAGCAGGGTCCAACATGGTCAGAATGTGGTGAGGGCTCTCTTCCTTTCTTGCAAATGGCTGCCTTCTCACTGTGTCCTCATGTGGCAGAGAGTGGGGAGAGAGAGGGAGTGAGAGAGAGACATAGAAAATGAGAGTAGGCAACCTTTATGGTGTGTCTTCTCATAAAGACACTAATCTTTTCCAGTCAGGGTCCTATCCTTATGACCTCATTTAACCTTAATTATCTCTTGATAGGTCCTATCTCTGAATAAAGTCACATGGGCAGTCAGGGCTTTGACCTGCGAATTTTGGGGATACACGGTACAGTCACACACAAGAGCAGTTATGTAGTACCACACGGCTGCTGGGATCTTCCGCGGGGCCTGTGGATTGGAAGGAGGCTTATTGGGTCCCCCAGAGGGAGACTGCTGTAGATGGGAAGGCCAAACACAATGCCAAGACGATGCTGATGCCAGATGAGACTCTGAACCTCATTGTCAGTGTACTACATTGGGGGTGAGTGGCTTCATACATCTATAAATGTGTGTGTGTGTGTGTGTGTGTGTGTGTGTGTGTGTGTGTGTGTGTGTATGTATGTATAAAACTAGAGAGGACTTTTTTGGAGAAGGAATGAAGGAATGTGTGAGGGTGGCCTTGGGTCCTGTTGGCTGTTAAACACACATTGGTGTGAGCTGCTCTCCACACTGGTGCACGTGTGGATTTGAAATGAAGCATCAATTCCATTTCTTATGCTCATGGGTTCTCTGTCCCCAGGAATCGTCAAGAGTGAGCTAGATGTACAGTTGGCCCATCTCTTAGCTCTTCCGTCCAGAGGAAATAAGGCTCTTGTTGACGGTGGCCTTAAAATAGGGTTTTTAATAATATAAAAAGAGGCGGCATGAGGCCAGGCGCTCCCATGATCTGTGGCTACATGACTATCAGGCACCAGGCCGGTGTAGAGAGTCTTTCGTGGCGTGTGTCCGCGAGCCGGTGGGATATATGCTACTACAGAGACCGGATGATGAATATATTTTTAAACTTGGGACCGATGAACCACTTATTATTTCTGAATTAAGAATCAAAACATATGAATAATCTCAACAGGGTTTCACCAGATGTATTCTGCTTTTAAGGTCACTTTGCTTTGGGGAGATGGTTGGGGGTGACGGGGAGCAAAGTCCAGTTTGATTCTGTGACTTGTAGGACATCCGTGTCATGTTTGCTCAATTTACCAGCCACCGTGGGTGTTATGCGAGGCACATCGCCGCAGGGTCAGGGTAGCTCGTGGAAGCAAACAGCCTTCTTTATTTTTTAATACATCAGTGTCACCCGTGCTTTACAGCAGAGGCTGTGAGAGGAAGATGGGCTCTGGTGGCCACGTCTTCATGACGGCGGTGACAGAAAAGGCAGCGCCGGCCGCAGACTCCTCAGGTCTGTCCCAAATGCCTCTCCTACCCTCCCCTGCCCCTCTGTGTCTCCCCCTCCATCTCGGCCCCCAGCCTTCTACTAAACAAGGTCCGGAACTGAGGTGTTCTGGAATGCCACGTTTGCTAAGCTGTGGGATTAGGGCCGGTCATTTGGAAAGGGGACTGTGGGACAGGAAAAAATACCCAAACATTAACCCTTTGGTCCCATAGCCCCGAGAGGCCTCAGCATTCCGGCCATTGGCAGATTGGCGTCTCCTGGCCACATCCCTGAAACCTGAGCTTTGTGCACCAGAAGGAGACAGTTAAGCCAAGCCAGGCTGATGAAAATCTCCGTCCTTAATGACTCTGCCTGCACACCTGTTCCAACCTCTCACTCATTGTGGGTCTTGGACACAGGTGTTGAATGACTACTGAGTGCGGACTGCGGTTTGGGGCCGTGGAGGGAGAGGGTTTAAGGGCAAGACGGAGTCGGCCAGTTGCCCTCAGGGAGCTTGCATGTGACCAGGACGTGGCCATCCACATGCTCGCCCAGCCCTCAGGGAGCAGCCATGCGGTCGAGGGCAGGAGGCCACTACCCCTGACTCGTTTCTCTGTGTCAGGCACAGATCTCCATCTTCTCGTTTTCCTTTAAAACCTCGTTGCAGTTAAAAATGCACACGCGTGCACACACACACACACACACACAACAGCAACACATACGCTCATTTTAAGAAGTGAAGCAATAAAGGGGCACCTGGGTCACTTAAGCATCTGACTTCAGCTCAGGTCATGATCTCATATTTCCTGGGTTCGAGCTCCACGTCTGGCTCTGTGCTGACAGCTCGGAGCCTGGAGCCTGCTTCAGATTCTGTGTCTTCCTCTCTCTCTGCCCCTCCCCTTCTTGTGCTCGCTCTCTTTCTCAAAAATAAATAAACATTTTTTAAAAATGAAGCAATACAAAGATATATAAAGAGTTAATATTACTCACCCCCCCCCATTTCAACCCCCTCTAAGGAAATTAATATGGGTTTTGTTTTTATGAATTAATTTCATCTTCTAGAAAAGCTTCAAGAATATTCTGGAGAAATCTTACATCACCTTTACCAATTTAGGGTTTACCAATTTTTAACATTTTGCCCACTGGGGGTGTCTTTCCTGATTTAATATAACCACACAGCAGTGTTTTGTTATAGGAGATAGGTAGTATTATCCATTTCTGTTTTTAAAGTTTATTTATTGTTTATCTTGAGAGAGAGACAGAGAGAGAGGGAGAGAGAGAGAAAGAGACTGGGGACAGAGAGAGGGGGATAGAATCCCAAACTCACAGTGTGGAGCCTGAGGTGGGGCTCAAACCCATGAACCATGAGATCATGACCTGAGCCGAAATCAAGAGCTGGATGCTCAACTGACTGAGCCACCCAGGTGCCCCTGTCCACTTCGATTTTATTTTATTTAATTTTTTTAATGTTTATTTTTTGAGAGAGAGAGGGAGGGAGAGAATGAGCAGGGAAGGGGCAGAGAGAGAAAGAGAGACACACAGAATCTAAGGCAGGCTCCAGGCTCTGAGCTGTCAGCACAGAGCCCTACATGGGGCTTGAACTCTGGAACTGTGAGATCATGGCCTGAGCCGAAGTCGGAGGCTTAACCATCTGAGCCACCCAGGCACCGCTGTCCATTTCCATTTTAGATATGAGGATCCCTGGCCCAAAGTTGTTGAGCAATGTGCCCAAGGTCGCATAACTCTCAAAAGGCACTGCCAGGGTTCCCACACGATTCCCCTATGACTTCACTCTTATTTTCATTTTTGTTTTCCTCCCAGGACTTCCTTTTCAGTCAAGACTGCAGAAGACTCATCCTTTTCCTTCACAAGGAGGAGATGGGGACAAGGAGGAAAGTGGAAGATGGAAATCCTCCTCTCCTTGTCCTTCCAGACCAGTGACCTCTCCCCTCCCCCACCTTGCTTTTTCCTTGGGGACAGGCGGGCTGGCAGGCGGGGGGCCAGGGTGTGGCTTGTCGTAGGAGTGGCACTTCCTTTAGACCCATTTTGCTTTGGATAGCACAATGAGGTCTCGTGGGGTCGGACACAACCCCCATCAAGGAAGTTCGGTCCTCAGATGCACCTGTTTTTCCACGAAGAGGCCACAGAGAACACCCACCCACCCCAGGGGCCCCTCTCATGGAGAGAGGAAGTTACCATGGCCTTTTGGCCAGATTTGGGTTTGTACATTCCTGCTCTTGGAGCTGCTGTGTCCACCTTGCAAAAGGAGAGGCCTGGAGTGTGTGGGGGTCCTGCCCTTGGTTATACTCACGGCCTCTGCCCCTGCTGAATGTGTGCTCCTGGATGGAAGGGCTGGAGCAAGCCATGCTCAGAGGTTCTGCCATTGGAAGGATCTTTCTGGCTCTGAACCTTTCCCTTCTGTGCTCTGTCACTGGAATCCATCCCTTCTGCCCAGGCACGGACAATGCTTTCATCTAATGCCAGCTCTGCCCCATCTGCTCTTAAAACGAGGTGAATCTGCTGCTTGTACCGAAATATCTAGACGGGAACCACAAAACAGGAGCCCCGTGATCCCCTTCTCCCTGTTTCATTATCTGTGCGGAGTTTTCCTGGCTGCACCTTCTGGCCTCGTTTCTCCCTCCGGGAACATGACCACTTACTGGGGTGGTTGGGCCCTTGGTGTGACACGAGCCTGGGCTTGGTCCCATCCCCTTAGAGACCTAGGCTGCAGGGACAGCAGTGATGTGAGAGCTGGGGCAGTGCTCAGACATACTACCTCTTGAGGAAGGTTCTGAAAGCTGATAACCCAGACTGGCATAAACCAGAGTGAGACCCTGTGTGTGTTCCTGACCGGAGCCAGAGAGCTCGGTCTTGGGAGGGGCTGACCTGAGTATCTGCTCTACAGAGTCACACGTACTTGGGGACTAGCTGTGGCATTCCCTCATTGCTCCTGTGTCATAGCCTCATTTCCCCCTGCAGATCAGAAGCATCCTGAAGGCCAAGGCCTGTCCTTTCTTTTCCGTTGAACAGAGGCAGGGAATGCTGGCTCCTGGATCCCGCTTTGGGCGTGCTCTCTGGCTCCTGGCTCAGGGCTGCACTACCTTTTCTTACTTGCTCCCCTCCCTGTCCCTCCCCTGCCCAAGGACTTCAGGCCACACCCTTGGCTCACAGAGCCTGGTGATAGAAGTGTCCTGAGGGACAGTTTCTATCTCAGGATGAAGGTGGGAGGGGAAATATGTGCATATTTTAAAAGCCCCTTCTTGTGTAAAATGCCTTCTTGTTGTATCCTCTCCTGAAAGTCCCTGCCCTTGATGGTTCTCTTACACAGCAGCCCGCAGATCAAGGGGTTCTCAAAGTGACCTGTGATCCACCTGTACCGGACTCCCACAGGGTACAGGTGAAAATCCCTCGGCCCGCAAGTGTGGCTGCAATCAGAACCTTGGAGCGGGAACAGAAATTTGTATTAAATAAGCTCCCAGGTCATTCTGATGTGCACTGAAATTAGAGAACCACTGTAATGCTGTGAACCCCCTTGGTCCTGCTCCCACGAACGCGCGCGCACACACACACACACACACACACACACACCCCTTGTGAAAAGGCTGCTTCTGCTGTGAGAAGGCTCTGCCTCACAGGTGTGGCAGGCAGATCCTGAGTATGGGGGTGCACGGGCTCCGTATTAGGACTGGTGTGGGAGGTCAGTGTGGGGAAGGATAGCAGGGGCATCTCAGAATGGGGTTCCCGTGGGACTGCTGGGGAGGCAGAGGGGCTCGGGGTGGGGCCTGCTCCATCCCTGGCAAAGCCTAAAGCTGCCGCCCGCGTGGCTAGCCCGTGGCCGTGCACAGCTCCAACTCTCTCATCAGATGGCACTTCTGCTCCCTTGGCTTCCGGAGGGGTTATGTGATTAATCGTGTGCCCTGGAGGGCTCAGCTCAGCACGTGCCTTCAGACAGGGCTGCAGAATCTCCATACGTCTCCTCTCAGAGGCTTGGAGGCTGGCGCTGTGTGCAGGGTAGGCCTCGAGACTGCATCCCTGGGACGTGAGGCCAGTTAATCAGGATCTTGTGGGAGGGAACAGGCCTCGGAGTCAGGCCTGCCCTGGTCTAGGCCTTCTAGGTTAGTTTTGATAGGACTTTAGGAAATCTCTCTCCCACTCTGGGAGCTCAGTCTTCCTGGCCACTGGCTTTAGTGCAGCGTCTACAACCGCAAGGAGGAGCGAGAAGCCATTAGAGCCGCGTGACCTCCTTAGGAAGGCCTGGGGGGATCCCAAGGTGTTAGTGATTCCGGGACGGAATGCACCTGAGTGACCCAGTGTCCTCTCACCTGCATGCCTGCCCCACGCTGGCACTGACACCCAGAAGCACCTCTGGGTGGGGGGACCCCTCCCCACCTGTGGAGGGGCAGTCAGCAACATGGGCCGTTCTTACTTTATCCGGGGCAGCTCCCCAGGCGTTTCTGCGGAGGCTGAGCCACGGTTCCAGAGAAGAGGGATGCCCTCCACATGGGCACGGGGTGGGAGGGTGAAGATCTCAGCCTCAGGAATCAGTCGGTTCCAGGTTTGAATCCTGACTCCAGCACTTTTCAGCTGTAGAGTCTTGGGCAAATAGCTTAAACATCTGGCCCTTAATTTTCTCACCTGCGAAACGGGCAATAAGAGTAGCCCCCAGGATGTGTTTTGAGGATTTGGTGCCTTTTATTAAACCTTTCCTAGCACCTGGCCCACAGTGAGCACTACATGAGGTCTGGAAGTGGTGGTCATCCTGCGTGTGTTAGGAAAGGCTCTTGCTTGTGCAGAGTGGAGCTCAGGCCCGCAACGGTAAAGCAGCGTCTGGTTTGGGGTTCTGGCCGGTGCACCGCTTGGCTGATTTGTAAGGGGCCCAAGTTGGTGCAGTCAGTTCACCTTCCCTGGAAGTGGGCACATGTGCCTGGCATCTGCCCCCTCACTGCCATGTGTCCTACCCAAGTTCCCTTCTTTCGGGCGCTGGAGCAGCCCAAGGGAGGCTGACGCCCAACACCGGGGTGAAATAGTCTTCAGGCACCCGGAGCCCTGGAGCAGGAAGGGAAGGGACAGGCTGGCAGGCCCCTGAGTGGGGACCGGGTGGGCGAGGTGGAAAGCCGGGTCCCAGCCTGCATCCAGGTGCCTTGAAGCTTGGTTTTGGCCTCGGGTCTGGATGGGAGGGGGCGCGGTGTGGCGCGGGGGCCCGTCTGGACGGGCTCCATACAGTTTGCTCTTTAGCTCCAGGGGCTACTTCTCTCTTCTTTGCTTTGAAAAGAGTCAGCAAAATCCTTATTTCCATAAGCATTTTTTTCTGGCTGTAAAAAGCTGAATCCCAAACCTGTTATTATAGCTGTTCATGCTATTTTAATCTGCTCTGTTTAGAGGTAAGAGGGTAGCAATGACTCTGCAATTACGGAGTACATTTGATCCAAGGCATAGCTACCCGAGCCGGTGGAGGGCCCTCAGAGTGGGATGGTGTCGTGTGTGGCAAATCACTTTCGAATTTACTAAAAATATGCCCCTTTGCAGCCATGCAGATATCATAATTTTCCTCCCTGAGGCTTGTTGCAGTTCCCATTTGCTTCCTGCCGTAGGCTGGCTCCCAGCACGCGCCCTCTGGTCCCCCTGCCCGTGTCCCTTTCCTTCTTTTGTCCTGGTCCTCCTGGTAGCCAGATTCTCTCCGGTTTCTCTCACCCTCGGCCCCACCCACCTTTATCTCCTCCCCCCCTCCCCCCACACCCCTCTTCATTTTCTTGCTCAAATATTTTATATTCTCCTGACCGGCATGCCAGTGAAACCGTTTTTCATTTGCCACGGTCAGAAGAAAAATACTTCGAATTCTGAATCTACCAACTATTTCACATTTAAACAAGCTGGCAAGCTAGATGGATGCTGTGCCTCCCCCCCCACAGTAATTGTCACATCCCCAGGCTCCCTTCTCTATCTCTGCTCCTGTTTCATTCACTTTTCTATTTGCAGCCAGCACAGAACCCCGGCTTCTCCCCCTCCCGCCCTCCTGCAGACTGCTTTCTATCTAGTGACCTTGGCTTCCTCGAGTACCGCACTGTAAATGAAATGTGGCATTGCCACATGTATCTTGATAAAATATATCAGTGGATGAATTGATTTTCATATTGATTTCCTTGGACGAGCAGGGTGTGTGTGGAAATCCAGAGCCTCTTAATGATAGTCCTAGAGAGGCAGGATGCCTGGGGAAGAGTGGGCTTTGTTTTTCTTTCACTTAGGAAAAGTTTCTGCTTGTTCGCTTGAGAGAGAGGCCTCTTGGCTTTGTCGGTTCACCCGCCTTCGCCTTCGGGGAGGAAAGAGCAAATGTCACCCCGGGGTGTAACCTGACCCCAGACAGGGCTGTGCTGTCCCGGTGACTGCGTGGGTCTTTGGGGGGAGCCTGCATCTGGATACCCCCAGCTACTTGGTCCTTGGAGAGAGCAGAGGAAATCTCAAGCCCTATTGGAGGCCCAGCAGCATGGGGGCGGTGGGGGTGGGGGTGGGGTCCTGGATGGGGAGATGTATCTGCACGTGACCTTCATACCATCCACCTGGCCATTTTCCACCTTTGTTTGTCAGGTCAGCTGAGATGTGGTGCTTGTGAATCCAGGACTTGTGCTGTGACCCAGGGGAGCCACAGGGATGTGCTTGACCAGGTGTAATTCGTAGGCGTCCACATCAGCGGACGGGCGTGTGTCTGTGTGCACGTGTGCTTGCAAGCACAGGCGTATGAGGATCCGTATGGGCCGTGGGCGTGGGTTGAGTGTGGATGCGGGTGGACAGTAATCTCCAGGCTGGCCGTGGCTTTTATTAGCGAGCTCCGGGCAAGCGAAAGGACAGTATCCAGTGAGGTGATCAAAACTTCATTTTCTCTCCTCTGCAATTGCTTTCCCAATTCCCCTCTCCCAACTGCTCCTAAATAAAATAGATGCTTTCAGCATCTATTCGATCCAAGAAGCGAGCTGATAGTTGAATCTTTTTATGAGGCTAAATAAGCATGGCTTAAGGTGATACCGTGGGTGTATGTGTATGCTCACGTAATAAAACACGGTTAACTGGAATACTGGGGATGGAGCGGTGGTAATTCATTACATCTTCTAGCTAACTAAGGCTTAACTGGAAAATCCTTTTGGTTATGAGCTCTGCGACAATGCCTTGAAAAACAGAACAGTACATTTTCCTGCTTTTGTGAGTACCACACGGTGAAGTCACTGAATCCTTTGACATTTTGTGATCTTCCGGCGCACGACAGCTGGTATTTTGGTTATCCCTTATGATCGTGCGGGTCACGTGGAAGGTGTAGAACTAGCATGAATTAATGTGTACCCTAAAAAGGGGGGTTGTTAGCCGGGGCCAGTTTTGTCCCCCAGAGCACGCTTGGCAATCTGTGGAGACATTTTTGGTTGTCACAACTGAGGGAGACCTCGGACAATTTGCTTGATCCTCCGTGATGAGCCTTGTAGTGACAACAGCCCCCACCCTGACCCCCTGGGCAGGCTTGTAGTGAGTAGAGGCCACGGATGCTTCTACAACTTCCTAGAACGATCAGGGCAGGCCCCCTCCACCCTGCCCCCATGACAAATAATTACTTGGTCTAAAATGACACAAGTGCCAAGATTGAGAAACCCTAATTTAGGACATATCTTGAAAGATTTTCGGAAAAGAAAATTGTTACTAAATTCTTGCACACAAAATATTTTGTTTTCGCTGATCTGGTTTTTCATAAGAGTCAGGTGCTGGAAATGTTCTGAATAATTGAAGCTTCTAATTCATTGACATTTATTGTTCCACAGAACAAATAGGGAAACCTGCCAGTTTGCAGATAGGCAGGCCTGTCCCCAGATGTCTCGCCAGTGAATGCCCAGATTCATTGAATCATTTAGGACCATTAAAAACCATTAGGGCCACACTAGCTTTAAATGGAACTAAGCAGAATAAAGAATCCCGGAGGGGCCATAATTTACCCTTTTCTCTTTGTCTTTGTAACCCAGACTGAATTCTCAGAGACTTCCAGCAGAACTTTCTGGTGATACAAGGTTTATTCCACTGACTGCGGTGCGGGTCAGAGACAATCTGGCACTGACATACTTAAAATATGTAGACATGTTCATTGGTTTTTGAATGGCCCCAAGTGAACCTTTGGCGGAATCCATCTGGTTTTGGTGTGATGGGTATACCCGAGGGCAGAGGGGGGTGGATTTTGCACACATTGCTACATCTTTGACTCACTTTCTTTGGAGACATTGTTGGAAGTGAATGAATTCACATACTATGACAGTCTTTTAAGGAGAATCTAACTGGTTTTGGAGAGTTGGGAAGACGGAAGAGCCCCTTTTGTTAGAGTGAAGAAAAAGCCTTTACTGTGAACTTAACCTCAACTGAAACTTCAGCGTTCAAACATTCTGGGAGGCCTATGTGTCTATGTGTCTGGTGAGTGCGTGTGAGTAGTTAGAGAACATTCAACGCTTGGTTTAATGTGCAATTTACCAATCCATGGTCACCTCTGGCAGGGGTTCATTATTTCATATCAACCGAAAAGGAAAAAGCTGTCCCTGCAAGGCTGACTGATGTTCCACATCAGTCACAGAGGGTGGAGCCAGGCAGCCAAAGCATGGCTCACCTCTCGACTTGCCTTCCTTGCAGTGTGTCCGTAGGGGCGGCCGCAGGGAGAGCCCTGGAGGTGGACTCAGACAGCCTAGGTTCTCTGGTTGTGCTGCCTTCTAGCTGTGTGACCTTGAACAAGTTGCTTAACGTCCCTGACCCTTGTAGTGACCACAGCCCCGCCCCCTCCCCCCCCCCCCCCCCCCCCCCCCCCCCCCGACCCCCTGTGCAGGCCCTTTTTCGGGACCAACGATGGGAAAATGTTCTGTAAATTGCATAGAGTGGAGTACGGATCCGGCGCACTGGACGTGGTTCCATCGTTAAGGGCAATACCGTTTGTAAACCAGGTTTCGAGCGCATCCCGAGCGTTGTTTGTGAGAGGAACCCGAGCTTCTCCTCGTGCACTTTTTTGAGAACTGGTGTCACGATCACTCCATCTGCTGTTTTGTAGCTGAAATGCTAAGTGGAGTCGTGGGTGTACCTGGGGTCTTTCTCCTTACAGTGCAGACTCTGAGGTGGGGGCTAGATGTATCTCCCCTCCTTTGACTTAGATGGAAGTGTATTTATAGCCTGGTATAAATACAATCAGAAGGTTCCTCTAAAACTCTGTTATTACTGCAGTACAAAGTTAGAAATGCTTGAGGTTTTGGCTTCTTGGCTCTGCCGTGCAGCAATGAATATTTTATGGGAAAGGAAATACTTCGTGTCTGACTCTTTTTATAGTGCAGCTACTCACAGGGCTGGTAACCTTCCAGATCTCTCCCAAATCAAAACCATTGCCTGTCCATCTCTCTGCTCCCTTCTTCACAAATCCATTGGTCCTCTGCCTTGCTGAGGTGTCCGTGTTCTCTTGGTGAATGGAGCCGTTTATGAAACGTGTGGGTTACGCTTTCCAGTCCTTATTAAGGCCTTAAAACAGGGGAGCTGGCCGCCTACCAGGTTCCCACCCCTCCTGGCACCTCATGGTGCTGGTCAGCCCCGGTCTGACAGGCATGCTGGCAGGATGCCCTCTAGGTTCTCCACTTGAGGGTCGCCACCTGCGTTTTCTGCCATGCTTACTTTGCTGGGTGCCCACTATCCTTGGAATTAAAAAGGAATAGGTGAATTTGAGGTCCCATGGAGCCCAAGGCACTTTTCCCTCTGAAGGCCTAACCCTGAGTGGCCATATTGATGAGATCTCCCTGTCAGGCCCTCTTACTGTGGTCCCTTCAGTGACCCCACAAGTAAGGCCGAAGGTGGGGCCTCAATGGTCTTGGCCTTGGCTTGCTGCTAGGTACAGGATCTTAAGTAGAGAAAATGGGTCTCCTGCCGGGTCGTCGTCTGGGGAAATGGCTCCTCGGGCAGCATGAGGCCCTCCTGGCATGGTGTTCAGCTAGGTTGGCCTGACGGTCCTCAGAAACCTGTGAGGACTATGGCAGTAGGACATACTGGGTTTATGGCAAGATGATGCTATCAAAGAACACTGGACTTCACGTACCTAGCCCACGTGGCTCTTCAGAGGCCCTCACAGGCTGCCCACATACTTCAGACTCCTGTGGATGTGGGCTCAGTGGCCTGGGACTGTTGGGGACAGGCTGGTAGGCGAGAAATGTGGCTTCTCTGAGACACACAGGAACAAGCTGGTTGTGCCTTGGCGCTGGCTCAGGCCAGTTTTTTCTTAGCAAGGACGGAAAATGCTTCGTGTCATCTGAATATGGGCTCTGCACTTACTTCGTGGGACTCTGGGAGCTCACCAGTTTCACTCTATTTGCCCTCTGCTGTTTTCTGCCCTTGCTGTTGCTCTCAGTGCCAGAATGGTACAGGGACAAAGTGATTTGCAAGCCGTGGGTGGCTTTGGTTTGATCTCCTAACTCTGGTTGTGTTACCGCCAAAGAGACCTGTGTTTCCTCACTACGGCTTTGTATTGAGTCTTGGCTCAGTCTCTTTCCTTCTTCTTTTCCTACTTTTTGGTCTTCAGATCTGTGGTGGCACGAGGCGGAGTGGGGAGTAGAAGACTTTGGGTCTTGTAGGCCTGTGGGCTCAGTGGTGTCTACAGTGGTGAAGGTGAGGAAAGAGTGTTTATTATTTTTATTTTTTTTTAAGTTTATTTATTTATTTTGAGTGAGAGACAGAGCAAGCACACACACGCAAGCTGGGGAGGGGCAGAGAGCAGGAGAGACAGAACCCCAAGCAGCCTCCATGTCGTCAGCATAGAGCCCACCGTGGGGCTCAAACCCACAAACTACAAGATCATGACCCAAGGCAAGATTGAGAGCCAGATGCTTAGCCAGCTGAGTCGCCCAGGTGCCCCTACGTATTATTTTTAATAAATGGGAATGGGATCAGCCACTGGCCCTCTGGAGAAATCAAGTACAGCCTATGATACCCAGAACTGACTCTACAGTTAGGGTATTGAACAGTTGACATTTAGGGTTCCTGTGACCACCAAGTTGATGGGTGGGGTATAGGCAAGGCTTAAAGGATTGAAAATCCTCAATGTGTTGTAAAAGCTCCACTCGTATGTTAACTCACCTTCCTCATCTGTGAAGTCAACAATGAACATTGATAAAAGAAATGTAACCAGAGAGAGAAGAAAGAGGGAAGATTTTTATTTATTCATTTATTTTTAAATAAAAAAAATAAAAAAAAATTCTTTTTAATGTTTATTTATTTTTGAGACAGAGAGAGACAGAGCATGAACGGGGAGGGTCAGAGAGAGGGAGACACGGAATCTGAAGCAGGCTCCAGGCTCTGAGCTGTCAGTACAGAGCCTGATGCGGGCTTGAACTCACCGTGAGATCATGACCTGAGGCGAAGTCAGATGCTTAACCGACTGAGCCACCTAGGCGCCCCTAAATAAAAAAATTTACAAAAAAAATGTTTTTAAGTTTATTTATTTATTTTGAGAGAGAAACATACAGAGCACAAGTATGTGCATGGTCAGAGAGAGAATTCCAAGCAGGCTCTGCACCATCAACACAGAGCCTGATGCGGGGCTCGAACCCACAAACCATGAGGTTGTGACCTGAGCCAAAACCAAGAGTCAGATGCTTAACTGACTGAGCCACTTGGGTGCTCCAAGAGGGAAGATTTTTATTAAGTGTCTGTGATCTAATAGACACTGGCATGTGCTTTAAATAAATGCCTTTCAATTGAATTCCAAAACCAAGATTCAGCAATTCAGTTGTTTTGGGACCTGGATAATCCATAGATAGGATTATTGGTCCCAGGAGTAGATAAGCCACCAGTATTGTCTCCTTCAGTGTCTAGAGCTGTGCCAGATCCCATGTAAGATCCAAGGACATAGGTGCTATAATTTCTTCTCTTAGGGATTGAGAGCACGTACCTTCCACACATGTGCCTGTGCACACACGTGTGTATACACAGAGGTGGATACAGCCAGTGGGTCATGTGTGCTGTGTATTCTAGTGCTCCAGAAATTCACAGAGCACTGTCACTGGGATATCAAGACGGTGATGGGAGACCCTGCCTCCTTAGCGAAGCCTTGTGAGCTGCCATGATGGAAAGTGTGGACAGCCTCAGGGCATCAGGCGGAAGATTAGAATAAAAACCTGCTCCTAAAGATGTATGGTTAGTGAGTACGGTAGACAGGATAGTGCCCTCCCCCCGCCAAGATGTCCATATGCTAATCCCTGGAACCCGTGAATGTGTTAGTTTATTGGCAAAAAGGAAGTAAGGTTGCCAGTGAGCTGGCTTGAAAGTAGAGAAATCATCCTTGATTATTCCAGGTGAGTCCAGAGTAGTCACTGTACCCACAAAGGCTTTTAAATGCAGAAGAGGGGAGCCGGAGAGTCAGCGTCAGAATCCAAGAAGCTGGGAGGACAGAAGCTGAGAACCAGAGACGGCAGCCTGGGAGAAACTCAGCCTGAGGTCCGTGGCTTTGAGGATGGATGAATGAAGGCCAAAGAATGAGAGCAACTTCTGGAAGCTCTCCTAGACCCTCCCTCGGGCACGTGGGTGTGCCGGCACCTTGACTTTAGCCCGGGGAGACCGATTTTAAACTTCTTGCCTACCGGAACTGTGAGCTTATACGTTTGTGTTGTCGTAAGCTGCAAAATTTATGGTAATTTGTTACAGCGGCCACGAGAAACTAATACGGCAAGGTGGGAGAAGACTGAACGGCTGGTCCTCGGGGCCAATGGGCGCCAGCGCGCTTCTCTCTACTGTTCTCAGCAGCTCCAGCAGCAGGAAGTGACCTTTCTCCCCTCTCCCAGGGAAGCCAAGCGGGACTGACTCTTATCCTGCCCAGCTTCTTGTGCAGCTCAGAGGAAAGCACCCCTCCCTACCCAGTACCCCAGGTCCTTCTTCTGGGATGGCTCCCCTCTGCAGAGCTGTGAATCCGCTTTGTGGGTTTGGAACGTCATGGTGGGGCTCTGGCTAAATAAGGGAGGTAGGTTGCATGGAATGCAGTTGAAATCTTTTGCCTTGGGGGACAGCCATAGGATTGGAGCCTGACGGGAGGGATGTCTGGGGTTCTGATGTCGTTCTCTGCCTTCCTTTGCTCAGGTCCTTCTTTCAATGAACTGGTCTTCCTTGTATGAACAACCTGGTGGAAGTTTTAAAAATAAGTAGATTCTCCCAGGAAGGGCTAAAAATAACATTATCCTTCTGTCTTGGTGTTTTGTGGAAGTTATTTACCATTGTTTGGAGGGTAAGGGTGCTCCGTGTAGGGCCACCCAAGAACAGCTGTAGAAATGGGGTCTCTTGTCCCCATAAAGGGGAAGGGCTCATGAGCTCATAGATCGCAGATCTTTGGTCATCAGAGTCAGAAAGACCATCCTCATTTGACAGATGGGGAAACAGACTTCGGGAACTCATGTGGCCTGTGGAAGATCTCACGAGTTCATGACTGTCTGAGAGCTTTTCTCCCTACTGGCTTTGGGATGTTCTAAGATTCTTGTCTTTCTCGTATTGTCAGCTTGGGGGCTGTGGGTGAATTGTGTGGTAGTTAACAGAGCTCAGCTTCCCACTGTTAGAGATGAATGAAACGAATCATCAGGTAGAACATTGCCCATTGAAAGGTTTGGTTTGGGGGGTTTTACTCCCCTTCACGGAACCTGGGAAAAGCGTCTCCTGAGGTTGACTTTGTCTTGGGTGTCTTAGTTTTATTTTTAACATTCCAGTGTAGATTTAACTGAAGGGCATCAGTCTCTCGGAGGTCGGGCCAGTGTGTCTCTGGGCTTTCGGACAGCTCTTAACTGTCCTCTTTCTCCTCCCCAGATCTCCACAATTGCCCCATGTCCCGTGTGGCATTTCTTCTCTGGAAGTCTTTACAAATATTCCAGGTGGTCTGTCTGTAATGCTTGAATACGTCTATTCCTGGATGCATAGAAGGCCCAGGGACCTCCCAGACCTTCTGCTTCTTAGAAGGTTAAACTATTATGGAGACAGACACTGCATCTGTATCTTTTCTTATTTCTTATGTGCAGGGGTGACCTTTGGGGTACATTGTTCAGGAGACCAACCATTATCTACCATTTGAAGTCTGCTGCTCTCATCTCGCTACCGAAAGAGAAATGAAACCTCATTGTCATGATGAAGGTCACAGCCACCAGCCTGTTAAAGAAGCCCTTGAGTCCCACCCCCTGCTCCCTTCCTCCCCCGTTGTCCTGTCCTCTTCTAGATGCAGGTGTCTTGGGAAGGAAAGGGAGTGGGAGTAAGTGAGAAAAGGGAGCAGGCTGCCCATAGAACTTTCCATGTCTCAGCCTCGCTGGAGACAGAATTTGGCCACACGGGTATACCCAAGTTACACGATATGGATGTTTATATGGCAAATGAGTATTTACATGACTAGATCTGAGGATTTCCAGGCCATGACACATCTGGATCCTTCTAGCCCGGTAGAAAGAGACTTGGAGGCTTCTGGCAAGACAGTTAACACGTGAGTTAGATTGTGTCTTCTGGAAGGGCTACAGAGTACTCTGTCCACTCTGTTACAGTTCATCTCATTAAGGTCGACCAGGTTCTTGTCTTTGGGCAGAGAGGAGAAGGATGGGGTCTGTGGAGGAAACAGTGTATCAGTGCTGATGGAGAACTAGTCCATTGGAAGTAGGGGGCTTTCTGAGACCATGATGGCGGGTCCCTCCTCCTCCACTGAATGGTGCAGAGTTGGGGGAAGGTCCTGCCTGGCTGCTCTCAGCACATTCCACTGTTCTGGTGATGAGTGTGGCCAGTCCCACGCTCTGCATTGGTGAGAGGTAGGCAGGAGATGGCTTGAGTGAGCACTGCTCTCCTGGGCAGCTGGTGGCTCAGTAGGTTAAACATCCGACGCTTGGTTTGGGCTCAGGTCATGATCTCACAGCTTGTGAGATTGAGCCCCACGTTGGGCTCTGCACTGAGAGCGCAGAGCCTGCTTGGGATTCTCTCTTTCCCTCTCTCTCTGGCCCTTCCCTGCTCATGCTCGCTCTCTCTCTCTCTCTCTCTCTCGCTCTCTCTCTCTCTCTTAAATAAACTTAAAAAAAAAAAGAAAAGAAAAGGCAGCGAGCGAGGAAGTGGCCTCTGGGTGGCTTGGGGAGTGGCCTGTCAGGACTGGGAGGTATTGGTAGGCCCACCTTTGGTCCTCTCTTTCCCAGATGAAATGAAAAGCAGGTGGCATGGGAGAGCAGGGGACAACTCTTAGGGCCATTGGAGTTTAACCCGGGGGGGTAGGGGGGAGGTTCCATTTTAGAGGAAAGCCAGCCATGTGACTGAAGAGTGTGTAGGCTTAGTGTTTCTAGCTTGATGGGCTTAGGGTTTTGTGATGGAGCAGGAGAGGTCATAAGAGCTGCAGGAGGGATACATGGGAGTTTGCTGTCCCAGACAGCAACAAGCCTCGGACGGAGAAGGGGCTATTTTCTGCTTTGTTGCTAGGAGCCCACATTAGAAACTTCTAGCATCTTCATCTGACGTTTAGCCCTGCGTCTCCCCCGTTCCCCTCGTCTGTTATTGGCTGGCACTGGTTTTTCATCTTTTACATGCATACGTGTTGGGCTTCCTACTAAGTTTTAAGGTCCTTGAGGGTACAGCCTACGTATTACATTTCTCTGCACCTTTCCGCGGTGGCTAACACCATGCCTTGCATTTAGTAGGCAATAAATATTTGTCAGCTCGAATGAATGGAACTGCGGCCCCCTGTTTCCTTCCTCTTAGGGTAGCTCCTTGCTCATATCCCCACCGTCTTCTTCCTTACCTGTCTCTTCTGCCCAGTTTTCTGTCTCAAATAGAGGTGGAGCCAACCTCTTCCTCCTCCAGAGGCGTTTCTGTGAGGACTTATAAGATGAAAAGCATGGGGTACAAGCGGACACGTCAGAATGAAGGGTCCCTAGAACATGCAGGCCGCACGTGCGCGGCTGCAGGACCCTTCTTCCAGGCTGTTCCTTTGATCTGTGGACCTTCCAGTGCTCCCTGGTCAAGCTGGTCCTCTGAGAGGAAGGGTGAAGGGGCCTCCCTGTGACCCCCCCCCCGGCACCCCACAATTTTTTTTATCGCCCTTCCTGGCCCTGTCCGAGGGCCCTCCACGAGCCGGCTCTGCCTCCTTGGTCGGTCTGAATGCTTCAGCTTTGTTTGGAAATCGGAAGCCTCGTTTTACTATAACGGTTCCTGAAAGATTTTCTCAGTGAAACTTGCACATTTCGTCCGCTCCCCGACTTTTCAGATATTAAACAAATCTCTCTAAGAGATTTCCCCCGTGTTTCCTCCCCCCTGCGTCCTTTTCCTCAGAGACCAGCCGTTCGCTCAGCCAGATGGTGAGAGAAGGGGCGTGTGGTGGCCACATGGCCTGCTCGTCCGCGTGTATGAAGTAGGGGATTCTCAGAGAGGGTGCCGCTTTCTGGCCGGCGCTCTCTTGCTTTGTTGGCATTCAGCTACGGAGCAAGACAGAGCACCCTGGCAAGTGACCAGACACAGAGTGGGTGGCAGGAAGGCTCCGTCACCCTGCTATCCCTGCGTGGAATCCACTTGTCTGTGAATGGGAGGCTGTGGGGGAAGTCAGGGAGTGTCTGGCCGGCGTCCCAGGCCAGATGTTCTTCAGTGCCATATGTCATGACCGGAAGGGTGGGCCTCGCGGGCTTCTGGAGCACGCCTGACCTCTGCTCTGGAACCACCGCTGTCCTTACGGCCCCCCTCCCCCCTCTGTCAGGGACCTGGGATGGCTCCCTCTGTGCCTGCTCTGCACCCGACCTGCTCCCATCCTAGCGCTGACTCCTAACTGGGCTAAACTCCTTTCACGGACTCATCAACATCCAGCTCGCCTCCCGCTCACCTGTCCCTGGCTTGCCCTCTCCTCCCCCACCTTGTGCAGGAACGATGCTTTTCTAGTGCCTGTTTCACCCTCATCTGAAGTGTCTTCTCTTCTCTGCCTGCATGATCCTTGGTGTCTCCTTTTCTTTTTTAGTTTTTATTAAAATGCTTTATTTATTTTTTTAGAAAGGGAGAGAGTGGGGAAGGGGCGGAGAGAGAAGGAGAGAGAGAGAATCCCAAGCAGACTCCACGCCGTGAGCGCAGAGCCCGACACGGGCCTCGAACCCACGAGCCGTGAGATCGTGCGTGACCTGAGCCGAAATCACGAGTCGGACGCGTAACCGACTGAGCCACCCAGATGCCCTGATCGTTGGTGTCTTCTGAGCCCAGCCCAGAGCCCACCTGCTCAGGGAGGCCTCTGGGATTTCGATTCCCATGGACTCTGCATGTGGCGACTGTAGTCAGGACCTACCACTTGGCGCGCGGGCTCAGAACTGGTTTGTGTTCTGTCGTGTATCGTCTTCTCTCTTTAGGCGGTAAGTTTTCGGGGGCAGATTATGGTCTCGTGCTGCTGTGGTATCATGCACCATGCCAAGCAAACACCGAACTGATTCTCAGCCTGTCCAGGCTCATGAGAGAGAAAGGGGACCTGCATGTTCTTGCCCCCTCCAGCCGTGTTGCGTGGGTGACCAGCTCAGGGCGACAGAGGGAAAGAAGTAACACCACGGCTCCCCTCCCCACGCATCCTTTTTTCCATCTGCATCCTGATGAGTAGATGTTGGCCTCTTGAATCGGGTGGACGTTGCGGCCGGGTTTCAGACAGAGGCAGCAGCTCGTTTGAGTTCCTTCTGTGGTAACTTGTACTCCACGGAGCCAGGCACGGGTGCCGGTCAGGTGATACAGGCAGTTTGTTCGCATTTCTCTTCCTGGACCTTCTGGGGAGGGGGGTGGCGGGGCACAGAGGTATCTTACAGGTGCATGGCAGGGATGTTGGCATTTTGCTTTCGAAGGCTGACCTGGCTACTATCTCTGGATGTCTCCTCATCCTCGATGTGGAATTTGTACACTTTCCTCGGTCCCTCCTTTTCCACAGTCCTTGCCCATCGGAGCCTTCCTTTCCCAGCCGGCCCCTCTGTTCCAAGGAGCATGTTTGGCAGCTGCTTAAGGACTGCAGTGAAGTCTGCCTGTGTCTCAGGACTCTGCATAACCAGACCGCTGTGTGATCCCTGCGGGCTCATCCCTGCGCACTTCTCCACCTGACCGCTGTGGATGACCGGGCCGGGCTCCCACGGGCTGGTCCAGCATGACTGGTTCATATTGGCAGGGCTTGGCTCCTGTGGTGCACCCATCACATGGAGATCTCCCTCATCCAAGGCCTTTCCATTTTCACTATTCCCTGACATGGGTAGACAGAGCCCTTCAGAGCCCGCAAAGCCCACCTCCCCCTACCCCCCCCCACTCAAGGGACCTGCCCAGTCTCACCGTGTCCTCAGGTTGCCTCCAGCCACACCACCCGCTGCTGATTTGCTCTCTTCTGTGCACTCACACTTGCCCGCTTGGTGACGTTTTGGCACATGCCTGCATTCTGCTTTCAAGATTCTTTCTTTGTCTCTTTCTCACCAGCCTGGTTGTGAACTGGCCAGGCAGCGACAGGGTTTATCTTTCTTCTTCAGCCTCATACTAGCTAACATTTGTTTAAAACACTATGTTCTTAAGGCTGTGCTCAGTCTTTTGTGTGCACAGTGTCATTTTTCTGCCCTCTGAGGCAACAATTTATTACCCCCCCTTGACAGATGAGAAAACTGAGGCTTATAGAGAGCCCCAGTGTCTTAAAGCTACTCTGTTGGTAGACCTCGAATTTGTAGTCAGGATCGGCATCAGAATCCGAGTTGTTAAACTTATCTGCTCTGTGAACTTGGTTTATGTTAGGCTCTGCCTCTTACAAGTTCTGTGACCCCTGGCAGCCTATTTATTTCTTTGTGCCTCAGTTTCTTCTTTTTCTAATTTTTTTTAACGTTTATTTTATTTTTGAGAGAGAGAGAGAGAGACAGAGACAGAGTGTGAGCAGAGGGGGGCAGAGAGAGAAGGAGACACAGAATCTGAAATAGGCTCCAGGCTCTGAGCTGTCAGCACAGAGCCCGACGCGGGGCTTGAACTCATGAACCGTGAGATCATGACCTGAGCCAAAGTTGGATGCTTAACTGACTGAGCCACCCAGGTGCCCCAGTTTCTTCTTTTTTTAAAAAAAAATATTTTTATTCTGAATGGCCCAATTAGCTTAGAGGAATATATTTCTTCCTTCCTTCCTTCCTTCCTTCCTTCCTTCCTTCCTTCCCTTCTTTCTTTTTTAGAGAGAGAGTGTGTGTGGGCCAGGGAGAGGGGCAGAGAGAAAGAGAGAATCTCAAGCAGACTCCACACTCAGCACAGAGCCCAACATGGGGCTTGATCCCACGACTCTGGGATCATAACCTGAGCTGAAATCAAGAGTTGCATGCTTAGCCAACTGAGCCACCCAGGGTGCCGATGCCTCAGTTTCTAGCTCAACAAAACAAAATAAAAACAAAGGCTCCCTAGGGTTGTTCTGAGGATTGGATGAAACGATGCATAAAAATGCACAGAATAGTGCTTCAGCTAGGTCTAGGGTTCTTTTAATTCTTTTGCATTGATCAGTGTCATTTTAATATTGTCATTGGCATTACTGTTATCACTTCTGGTGTCTCTGGCATCATGTTAGCACCTGAGACAATGTTACGCACGTGGCTTGTGTCCAGGAAATGCTCAGTTAATGAACGAGAAGGCGCTCGGGCATCCAGAGCCGACTTGGTGGCAACCCTTGGTGTGATGTTGTCTTTGTGGCAGCTCTCATTGTGAGGTTGCCTTGGCCAGGGTTCCGTGTTGGCAGGTTCTCACGGTGGCGGCTGGGGGATGAGGCGATGTGGGGTGTGGTGTATCAGTAGTCGAGAACCTTCCTGTGGCCTAAAAACTTTTTTCCTTCCTGCCCCTTCCCCGGTAGCTCTGAGCCCTGCCAAGCCTGTGCACAAGCCTTGAAATGACAAAGTACCCTTTAGTTAATTGCACAACGGATTGCCTAGAGTTAAAAGTTCTGATTTATATGACTATAGCTCTAACTGCTCAATAACACAGGCCTGTAATCTACTTTCATTTCAAACAGAACGGTGATTTATAGGGCAGCATGCCGCTTTAGCTCAGAAATGAGGTGTTCAACATATGCTCTGTTGACATAAATTTGGAATTTATCGCTGTTGTCAAAACTGCCTGTTGGACAAAGGTGGGTATTAAGGCAATAAATGACTCAGAATAGTTTTCTGTCACATTTCCTAACCATTGTATTCAGTCTATTTGAGGGAAAAATATATACTTAAAAGTAATCAAATGTCCAGAATCCATGCATCTTGTTTTGAATGGCGAGAATGGAGGATGCGGGAGGGATGGAAGGGCATGAGGGCGTGGGGTGGGGGGAGGGGGTGGGGTGGCGTGGATGGTGGGCGGGGGAGGGGTGTTGGCGAGGAGAAAGCTTTTCATGAAGTTACGGCCCATTTTAAAAAGATTCCACTTTGCTTCCTCTCCCCCATCCCCATTAGGAGGTGGGCTTTCCTTTCTCATTTACGAAGAGGGGGAGGAAAATGAAAGCTCATTAAATAAAAATAGTAAAGGACATTTTTATGTGTGGGCTTAAAGCCAGTGATGTCGGGGAGGAGTTAGTGAGTGGCGCTGTGAGGGAGGCAGAGCAGGACTTGGTTTATGGGGAAATAAAGCCCCTGGCTGGTGTTGGTTCTGTGCTGCCTCCGTGAGCCTGGGCTCGCCTCCACCTTCCCTCCGCGGGCTCCTGTGGCCACGTGCACTCCTGGCTGGCCGAGGAAGGTGAGGAACAGTGGGGTGCTGGGCTGCACGCAGGATGCTGTCTGCACAGGTCCTGACTGATTCATGACCTGCACTGTGGCCAGGACGCACGTCCCCACCCACTCACCCAAAACATGTTGTGAGCACCCACCGATGCTGTGCCTTTGCTGGGCTTGACGATGTAGAGGGATGAGGCGAAGCTCTGTCTTCGGGTGCTTTTGCATCTAGTCCAAGAGACAGACACGCAAGCAGGTGCAGCCCGAGTGCCATTGGTGTGGCAGTAGACACGCGTCAAAGGTTAGGGGTAACGCGGACCAGCTTTGGGGGCGGAGGGACCACGGGGGCTCCCTCAGGATGACACTGGCTCCCCTGCCTGGTGAAATGTCTCTTTGTGGTGATCAGGGCTCTGCAGGGAAAATACAGGCAAAAAAAAAAAAATGCACTAGCGACAAGCCTTTAAAAAAAGATGTACAGTGTCGTGGTCAGGTGATTACCGACAAGCACGTCAGGCTGGATTTTCTGTGTGAGAAGAGCGAGACCAGAGTCCCTGTGCATGGAGCTTGCCACCCATATGATGAGTGTGCATCAGTCCCACGCCGTGGGCTGGCCGTAGCATCCTCGGAGCCCGGGACACCAGGCGGGCAGTATGGAAGATGCGGCAAGTGTGATCAGGGTCAGATTCGGGAACCTCTCTTCTGCATCCTGTTGTAAGACAATGTAGCATGCGGAGTGCTGCTGGTAAGCGTGTGTCTCAGCGAGATGGAAAGGACACAGTCGCATCCAGAGAGCCGACCGCACCTTGGCCATCGTCGGGCCCGGGGTGCTTGGTGTTCAGCATTTCCAGCACCCTGGGCTCAGCTCTGCAGGCTCCCAAGGCAGGAGCCCGAGGAGCCTCCCGCTACACCCCGTGACAACAAGGCCCAGCAGGGGAGAGGATGCGTATCTGTTGCTTTATTTTATTTTGCCTTTTATCTCCATGCCCACACGCTTGGAGCGTCTCGGCATTGATAAATGTGTGCTCTCACACATACACATGCACACCGTCCCCCTTTCTCTTGCCTGCGTGCATGCCACACACACACACACACACACACACACACACACACACACACACACACACAGTGCCTCCCTCACACACTGGGTCCGGACACCAATTGTAAGCCTCCTCTGTGTGGCTCGCCCTCCCTTTGCCACCAAACCCTGTCCTTTTCACACAAAGCTCCCTGTTGGGAAAACTCATAATTTTTACACCACACAGTCTTGACTGGCCATTGCTGGAATTACTGTCTCTTTGAAGTGCTTTCTGCTGGGGCATTTACAGGCCGTTTTAATTACCTGCAGCTTGCCAGGGGCCTTGCTCTGTCCCAGGCTTTGTTTGTTTGTTCTTTGCAAGGAGTCTGTGCAGAAAGGAATACGGCTGCCTTCTCTTGACAAAGAAAGGCAAGGGGGAAAGAGAAGTTTGGGGAGCCCTCAGCAGAACTTGTCCCTGAAGCCTGCTCCAGGACACCCTGCCCCCCTCCAGCAAGCTCAGGAAGAGAAGCCAGACCTTGCTGTTGGCTTGCCCATGTTCTTAGTCGTTTCCAGCACTGTAGGTCTCCCTCCTGGATTTGCCTGCGATATTTTTGTTTGTGTGTGTGTTTTGGTTTTAAGTATTATTAAATACATTTCCAAGCTTCCTGTCACAGACAACAGGGCTGTCAAATAAAGCTCCCCTCACTGCCGACCAAATCAAAGTCAGCTGCCGTTGAGCTGGGATCCTGCTCCTGTTTTTTCATCTAAATGTGTTTAAGGAGCGTGTGTTATTAAATTTTTGAGCCTGGACATGGGGTGTGGAGGGTCGGGGTTGGAGTCACATGCGAAGGCAGAAGGTAGTACCCGCTTTGGGCTGTCTGGTGTTTTCCTTTCCTTGTCTTAATTTTTCATTCGATTCTCTCTCTGGAATGAGCTAAATATAAATAGCCTTCTTTGGGATTTCTGTTAAACACAAGTGTGGCATGTCACGTCTGCAGACGAAGATGCTAGTTTACCAGAGGAGCCTTGGAAGTTTATCCGCTTCCCGGCTGGCTTCTACAGCAGAAGGAATCCTCATTCATTTATTCATTTAGTCCAAAAATGCACTGAGAAATCGGAACCCTGGTACATTGCCGAGGGGAATGTAAAATCATGCAGCCGCCTTAGAAAACGGTCTGGCAGTTAAAAGGTTAAAAACATAGCGGTACCGGATGACCCAACAGTTCCACTCCTAGGCATATACCCACGAGAAGTGAAAGTGAAAGCCCATGTCCAAAGATAAAACTTGTAAGCCAGTATTCTTGGCCACGTTATTCATAGCAGCCAAAAGGCAGAAACAACCCAGTGTCTGCTGACTGGCGAATGGGTCAATTACATGTGGTATGTCTATACAATGGAGTATTATCTTGCCATAAAGAGGAAGGAAGCACTGATAAATGTTACTACATGGATGAATCTTGAAAACATCACGCTAAGTGAATTCTTGCAGACGTAAAAGGCCAGCCGCACACTGTATGCTTCCATTTGTATGAAATGTTCGTAATAAGCAAATCCATGGAGTGAGATAGTAGATTAGGGGTTGCCAGAGACTGGGGGATTAGTGAGGGGAAATGGGGAGTGACTGGTAATAGGTACAGGGTTTCTTTTGGGGGTGATGAGATCTTCTGGAAGTAGACGGTGGTGAGATGGTCGCACGGCTCAGTGAATGGACTGAAACCCCCCAAATGGTATATTTTAAAAGAGTGGATCTTACGGCATGTGGATGGTATCTCAGTAAAGCCGTTTCTTTTTTTTTTTTTTTTTTTTTTTTTTTTTTTTTTCATATGGTAAACTCTTTTTTTTTTTTTTTTTTTTTTATTTTTTTTTTTTTTATTTTTTAATATATGAAATTTACTGTCAAATTGGTTTCCATACAACACCCAGTGTAAAGCCGTTTCTTTAAAACAAATGCATTGAATGCCTGCTCTGTACCAAAGCAGCCTGGCACTGTGCCAGACTGTGAGGACGCAGCGGACAGTGGTCTCTGTCCAGGTGGCGTGCGGTCCAGGAGAGGCGAGGAACTCTCGTAGGAAACCCACTATGTTAACTGTAAGTTGTGCCAAGTGCTGGAAAGGGAACCAGTCAAGTGCAGTAATGCAGAGTAGTGTTGATGTATAACCCACCTTGACGGAGCACCGTTCAAGTGCAGTCTTACTTTTCCAGAGCTGGGCACGCACAGTAGGCTATTAACAGACGGAGTGTAAAATAGCAAGCATCAAGGGATGAGGGCGGTGTACCTTCCCTGAGGTCTTCTCTGTAGGAGGTTATAAAGTTGCCCCGAGACTCAGCCTGTCTGTGGACCCTGGGTGTCATCATTTGGCTTCTGTTTTCCTAGCGGCTCCTTTCTTCTTGTTTTCCTCTGGTTAGGGTCCTGTGAATTCTGGGTGTGCTCTTAGTGCCTCCTTTCCTGCTGGTGGTTTTCCCGTGCCTTTTACCGGGGGGCTCTGGGAGAACATTCTGGGTGGGATGGATAGACCCTCTGCAGGTGGGCAAATGTGAATGTAGATCCTGAGGTGAGAAGTCTAGAGACTTCCACCTGCTCCCATGGGAGAGGAGAGTTAAGTCACTTGGCCTCCGTTTCCTCATCCACAAAATGGGGGTGGCACTTTCTTCCCCAGTCACAGGATGGTTGAGATGACCCTGAGCATCCCTTTCGAAGTCAGATGCGATCTATAAATGCATGAGCATTATTCTTAGAAAACCTCAGTTAACTAGATTTCTTTTTTACATTTTTCTGGAAGAAAAAACTAATCGGCAAAAGAGGTGGATATCTATTTTTTTTTTTTTTTTACCTTTTCCTTCATTAAAATGACAGTAATTTCCACAGTGTGCTTTGGTGTCCCTACAGGTTCATCTGCCCAATCTCTTATCTTGTGTTCATAACTGATGTTGAGAAAGATGGCTCTAACGGCTTAGAATCCTCATAGAGAAGTAATTTAATTTTCAGTGTACTAAAGCAGAAAGAATGAGGCAATATACATTAAGGAGGTTTTCAGAGGGCTTTAATTCGAAGGGAACTTTCTTAGGCCCTTAATAAACCTCAGTTAATTTCCACAGTCTCTGAGGATCTGTGGCTGGTGTGTGGGATTTGAAGGTAGCATCTTGGCTTCGTGGCCGAAGTGAGACTGTGTAAAAATGAACCTCGATTACCAGCAAACAATGCTGCCTCCCCACAGGAAGATAAAGGAGGAATTTGTAGCTTTTCAAATACAGTTTTCCGAGAAATTGTCTCTTCGTGCTGGTTAAGATGGAAGCCTCTTATGGGTGTGAGGGGCAAAAAACCAAAATGCCTGCTCATCTGGAACCATAGTTCAGTTCCCTTATAGGGCCTTTTAGGGTCTGGAGAGAATATTTGGGATTTATTTTTGTTTTCTTTGGGCTGACGTCACCACGCATGCATCCTGGTGCTCTGTTTTGGGTTTGGAAAAAGCTCTAAAAGCTATAAATCTTAAGGCATTTTACTATTTTTCCTCTTCCCTTTTCAAAAAGCACAACTTTCCTGGTTTCTTTAAAAAAAAAAAAAAAAAAAGAAGGAGAAAGAAAGAAAACTACAAAAGTGTGTATTGATTCCTTTCCCTCAGATCTTAACTGCCCACGCTGTAATACCTTGCTTACACGTGCCAGGTTTTTGTGCAGTTTTGCAACATCTCCTTAATCCAGTGAGCATAAATAGAACATTTCAATCATATTTGGCTACTAGGAACTTCACAGATAAGCGCGCTAAGACCTTGTTGAAAGAGACTGTATGAGATTGTGTGTGATAAGATCATCCTGTAGCCCGGCGCCCAAATGAAAAACTTTTGTTCTTGGTGAAATTTGTTGATGGAGATATTTCAAATAAATGACTTACAAGGACTCGGTCTTCTAAAACAAAGGCCCCGTTGCGTAACAGCCTGAAGCCCAGGCCTCCTGGTGCTCAGTGGCCACGAAGACCCTTCAAGGAGCATTTGCTGCAGGGAGATTAGCGTGCCCCTTTGTCATTTCTGACATGGTATTTTAACACCCACACGGGCAGCCTTATCGGAAAGCCCTGTACTTGGTGTGGTTATGGCCGCGGGGAATGCCATTGTCCTTTCCCCTGTTTTCAAGGCTCAGGACAGCTCCTTCCACTTTTTAGTCAGCTCCATGCGTGATGCATGGTCTTCTTCTAAGAACCCCATGGAGGCCTTCTCTTTCGGACAATAGAGACAGCTGTTCTTGTACGGATATGTGTGTATGTTGGAAGTGTTCTGTGTCTTTCTCTTTTTTTTTTACCTCTACGTTTTTCTTTTTGCATTCCCCTTCATGTTGGTTTGTTCATTCATTTAGCAAAAATGCACCGAGTCCTTCCTCTGTTCTGGACTCAATGATGGAGGCTGAGGGGTTGAATCAGGGATGGAGCCTTCATGAAGGTGGTTATAATTTGGTGAGCATAGGCTCCTGTCGGCCCCACAGCCTTTCAGTGTTGTCAGCCCGATTGGAAAGGACCTAAGAAATCATGTAACTCAACCCTTGTATTATTGCAGAGGGCGTAAAGTGGAACCTCCAGAGGGTAAGTGGTTCGACCAAGGTCATTTGATGGTTACCAGCAGAGCTGGAGTGAACACTGGGTCTCCTGCCCACCCCCTCCCTCAGAAGAGTGTTTTAGCCAATGTGTTACACTTTTATTCTAGATCCTTGAGAAGACGTGCCTTCTTTGCTATTCTCTCCCTCTCCCTTTAAAAGGCCCCAAAGCAACCAAATGGCCACCATTTTCCAGAGCTCCCCTGGTCCGGGTTCCCAGGAGAGGGGCGCACTCTGTGGGTCCTGTCAGCCCTTATCTTGTGGCGTGGAAGGCGTTAACTAGCCCTCTGTTAGTTCTTGGTTGTTTTTTTTAATCTGTTGTTTGAAATCCTTGCCTTTTATTGGTATATTTACTTTATGGCATACATAAAGAGCTATATTAAAAAATAAATTGTGTTGTAAAAGCATTCGGTAATGTTTATTAATATTGACTAGTCAGGGAGCAAGGAACTCTATCGCTACAAGGATAATTTGTGGTAATACCAGCTCCCCATTCACAGCTTGTCAAATGACTGTCTAATCTCAACATTAAAAAAAAAAAGTGGGTAAAAGGATAATTTCCTTTATGCCTTGAGAAAATGAAAGTGACCCACTCCCCCCCCAAGATTAGAACTAATCTTTCTCCCCCACCCCCACCCTGGGCAATCCAGGCCCCTTCTGTGATCCCAGGCAGTCCCAGGGCGGGGTTTCAGTGGCCAGGTATCCTTTTGTCTCAGGCTGGTTGGCGCCTGCTTACCTAGCAGTAGCTTCTCTCATAGCTCTGGTTGTCTGCACCTGTGCTGAGGGTTTAGGCGCAGAAATAGACACCTATTCCCTGTCGTCAAAGAGCTTCAAGCTTCGAAGAACTTCTACATGGCTTGCTCCTAAGGAGAATGATACTGGATGTGAGTAATGACCCATTCGGACTAGAATGTGTCACTGATGGTAGCCGTAAGAGACCTTCCCTTGGGACAAGATGATGTCACCCTTAGAAGGTAGGGAACATTCCTTGAGTATTCCAGTTGTCCTGGTTTAGGGCAGAGGCCTTCAGTAGAGCAAGCTCTTTTCAGAGTACCCCTTCCCCACAGAAAGGCATGTGTAGAAAGTTCAGGAGATTGAACTGAATATGGAAACACCTTGAAATCTCCCTGGAAGTTGCTCTGGGGAGTACATTCCTGATAGTCTGATAAGTTTTCATTCATGCCTTCTAAAAATTGGAGCCCAGAATGCTTTGGCTGTTTGGTCTTCCTCTTGCCATTTGAATTAAAGGTCAGTGGACATTGGAGGTGTGTTTCGAACTTACGAGTCTTAGAGAAAGGAATAAGCCCATTGCCGAAGTATATAAGCTCTTTCCTCTGTCCTCTCTTGGTTCTGTTTCTGGTTGGAGAGGTGAGCAAGGCCAGGGTGGAGTTCTCTGACCATGGTGCTTGGGAATCATTTGTTGCTTTTGAGACTGAGAGTCTTGGCAGAGCTCTGTGAAGGGACCTGCCTCGTCTCATGGCCACATGGGGCACAAGGCAGCATGCCATTGCCAGCTGGTCAGGTCCTGCTCAGGGAGAGGAAGAAGCAGGCGGTTTGGTGGTAGCTAGGTTCCCATGGTAAGAAGAGAACCTTGGAGAATATTGGTTTCCATGTGGGCAGCAGGCTTTGAGAGAAGAGCGTCATTTGGGATCTGACTCTCAGAATCTCCTGTCTTGTCCTTGCCTGTTTTGAGTACCCCTTAGAAGCACTGCATAGGTCAAGCTGATGGTCATGGGATCAGAAAGCAAAAGCCCCAGGCTTTAGGGTGGCTTCTGCATGTGGAACAGCTCAGACCAAGAAGGGGGTGAATTGTTGGAAGGACCGTGAAGGCCGCACTGGCCGGAGCCACGTGCTGTTCAGGGTATGGGATCACTTAAGCTGAGAACAAGAAAAACGTGACCTTAAAAAAGTCCTTATAAGATGGATTCCCCACTTTATTTTTCAAAGATGGGCAGTTCCCTCCCACTCACTTTCCCTGTGGACAGACTCAAGTTCTCACTGCTGGTTTACCTTGCAAAACTCACAGTTCAGGCACTTTCAGATCCCCAGGAGGAGAGGGAGGGAGAGAGGGAGTGTAGCTCTTGGGTTATTGGAACTGAATTCCCTCTCTAAACCTTCCTGTTGGCCTGCTTTGACTGCTTCTGTCTCTGGCCAAAGGAACTTGGGAAGAAATGGAATGTGGGCATTGCTGGGCCTGGAGCCCCCCTTCAGGCCCTTCTCCTAGCATTTTTCCTGTGGCCCTTGGCTCTGTGGGATAGAGACGGGCTGAACTCTTCCTGCAGAGAGTAGACACAGAAGGTGCTCTTAGGGAGCACTGTTACGGTCAGCTGGGTCTGGAGGGGAGGATGGAGTACGGCATGGGTCTCTCTTTGCTGCCACTCATTCTGCTCTTACGTTCTAGGTACACTGGGGAGATGAAGGCTCATCTTGAGAATGAGGGGTTGGTCTGAAGCTCAGGCTTTGTGTGGCTGTGAAATAGCATTGGCCTTCCTTTTGCAGACTTCAGGAGCCATAGGACAAGAGTTCAGCACTGGGTTGGAGGTGTCCACGAAGTTCTTGTGCTTGGAATACTGTTAAAGATGAGAGGAGGGATGCCTCCAGCCTACCTTAGATGGAGGAGCTTCTTTAGCAGAAATGAGCAAATCCCTTCGAAAACTAGACCCTACGTGGGGCGCCTGGGTGGCTCAGCCGGTTGAGTGTATAACTTTAGCTCATGATCTCACTGAGATGATGACTTTAGGTCATGATCTCACTGCTCGTAAGTCCAAGCCCCATGTCGGGTTCTGTGCTAAAGCTCAGAGCCTGGAGCATGCTTCAGATTCTGTCTCCATCTCTCTATACCTCCCCTCTTGCTGTCTCTGTCTCTCTCTCAAATATGAAATAAAAAACATCAAGAAAATTTAAAAAATTAAAACTAGATCCCTTGAAGAAGAGGGAAAATCAACATGGCGTCTGCCGTTACGTAGTTTATAGTCCAGAGCAGACAAAATCTATGACTTGTCAGACTCCCAGTAGCACAGAGATGGCTCGATGTATCTTGCTAGCTTGATTTGACTGGCGAGGGTTGTGTGGTTGAGAATCAGTGAGAAGGAATGAGTCTTTCTCTCTGGTTACTTGTTAAAAGGTTCAGATTTGCTTAGCTCTAATTTCTCATAATGATTCAGCTCTCTTGAGAAAATAGCTAGAAACCTGCCAAAGGTTAATTTTTTCTTTGTCTTTTTGGACATAATTGAAAATCTGTTCCATTCAAGATGGGTTTGCCCAGTGGGCCAATTGTGGGCCGTGCTGGGACAGCACTACCGCTTGGCGGGAGGAGGTGGGGAGGGCGTGGCGGGGACTTGACGCATGAGTGGGGATGGATCCTCCAGCAATCATGGAACAGAAGTGTTGGGGCCATGCTGAAACTGGGTTACTCTGAAAATGGCGTTCAGCAACAGGACTGCTTCTCAAAGAAGGGAGCGTGAAACCGAGGGACTTATGCAGACAGGCACAAAGATGTCCCCACCTGTCCTTCCTTCCTGTGCTGTAGTGGAGGCTGGTGACCTCAGATGGCCATGAGCAGTTAGACCTTGCGAAAAGACAAGACCAGACTGGGAAAACATGTGTGTGTGGTGAGGAAGAGGGAGGTGGACAGAATTTCCATTTTCATCAAAATGACTTGCATAGTATAGTGGTAGTGGCGGGGGGCAGGGCAGGGGTTGTGGTCTGCAGAGTGAGAGACCATGGGTTCATACAAATTGCACTTTTGCTCAGAAGCCAGCTGGAATTCTGTTTCCTCCTTGGTCATTCTGCAGGCTATACAGAGAGTCTGCTGGTAGCCAAGTCTCTTGAAGGCACTCAGATTCTTCTCTGCCATTTCCTTTTTCTATGGGTTGGAAGGGTTCACCTTTCCATTCCACATCCTTCCCTTGGGGCTCTGAACAGTAACGAAAGATAGGAGCAAACCAGTGCTGGGCTTCACTCAACTCCTAGGGCTGTAAAGTGCTTCCTTGTTCTCTTCTGAACTTAGTGTGCTTTGCCCTTGTCTCTCTGGCAGTGGGGCAGGACTTTTGTCCTTGTACTTGGTGTGGATCACATGGATGCCACACTCACCTCTGGCAACCTGTGTGGGATGCTGAGTTAGTGGGTCAGGTACAGGGCAGTGTCCTTACCCCAAGGATCAGACAAGATAGGACATCTGTGTCTCTGAAGGCTGAGAAATGCGTGGCAGCGGAATGGTTCCAAAGAAAGGCTGCTGATGGGTTCCAGAAGTTTCTTTCACTGAAAAATAGACCACAAGTGAGTAAAGGAAGAAACTCAGGTTGTCTGGATTAGAAGGTTTTAAAATGAGTATCGATTTTAGGGTTGGGTGTCGATTTTTGTTTAGGCTATCCTAGCCTGGCTGCCTAGGTGTCATGGGACATCGCACAGTGGAATGTGGTTCAGAGAGAATAATAATAATAATGCCCTTTAGGGAAATTCCTTGGAAACTAGGCAAAATGATAGGAAGAAGATCTTTTTAATAATGTTTGTTTATTTTGAGAGAGAGTGCGTGCGCATGTGAGCACTCTCTTGCCTGCAAGCGAGAGAGGGGCAGAGAGAGAGAGAGAGAGAGAGAGAGAGAGAGAGAGAGAGAGAGAGAGAGAACGTCCCAAGCAGGCTCCCTGCTGTCAGCGCAGAGCCTGACGTGGGGCTTGATCTCATGAACCATGAGATCGTGACCTGAGCCAAAATCAAGAGTCAGACTCTTAACCGACTGAGCCACCCAGGCACCCCATGAGTAAGAGTTTTGACTGTTAAAATTTAGGTTCCATAAGGGATCAAAGCCTTAGAAGTCCCCCATATCCCTTCACAGGTGAAAAAGATGCAGAGAGGTTGTTACAGCATGATTTGTCCAAGGTTATAAAGCAAGTTAATGGCCGAGTAAGGCTGAGGAGCCAGGTCTTCTGGCTGCTGGCCCCGCAGCCTTCCCTGTACCTTGCTATCTCTCCAGCAAAGGGCAAGAGGCTACCACCTTTCACACCAGGCTAGTCCAGTGGCCCAAGAAAGTCACTTTCACTGATTGCCAGGCAAATCCATTCACATCCAGAAGAAAGGCAGTGGGGTTACCCAGAAAGTATTCATCGGGGTCAGAGATTTGGTCTGGAGCCTGCAGGGAGAAGAGGTGGGTTGGGATGCTTACCCTGGTTGATGGCTGCTGATACTGGAAGACTGGTCACTCCAGGGTCCTTTTGGGAAACCTGTCTAAATAGGTGCTGGTCCTCCACTTAGCTGCTCCCTGAGAGGTGGGCACTCCTGGAAGGTAAGAAATCACGAGTGAAGAAAAAGATGGAAATCGATGGGATGGAAACCCATGCCCTGCCCTCCACCACACATGACCGTGAATGCGTGCAAGAGGTTCACCGGCCGAACCATTTGTGAATTGAGTTTTTGCTGCTCCACAGAACATGTCTTAGGAAAGCAAACATTTGCCATGCCTGGGTGAGTGGCAGGAATACTGTCTATCATGTGTTTACACGCACACATACACACTTAGTTGCCTGGGCATGTGTTTAAAAACATGGTTTGCCCAGAACGCTATTAGGACATGTCCCAGTGTCCAGCATTGTGAAATCTATTTGGAGTTAAGAATGTTCAGTTAAAATGTTCTGTACGGTTACTATTTCCCAATTGGGTTGGATCAGCCATGGCCAGGAGTAAGATAATATGGGGGTGGGGCGCACTACAGTATCAGGGATGAGGGTGTGTGTGTGTGTGTGTGTGTGTGTGTGTGTGTGTGAGTGATTGAGAAATTATTTGTTGCTTTTGGCAAGGAAGTAAAGGGAAAGCGAGCAAACAAAACAGCCTGATTGAGAAAGAGTTCTGTGAAGGGGGCTGGGCGTGGACATGGCGTGCCATCCTCAAGCCACTGTGGCCCATAGACTGTGGCACTCAGGAGGCTCACCTGGGGGCCTGCGTGGTTTTGACTTACCACTGAGTTCTCGTTAGGGGATTTGGAAGGTGGTGGCGGCGGGTGGCTCGGTGTAGTGGTCGTGATCTGGGCTCCGAGGCTCAGATCCGGGTGCTGCTGACTTGGGCGTGTAACACTTCCCCTCCACACCCGCGGTCTTGTGTGTATCAGTACCAGCAGCTCTCCAGCCTTTTACCGTGATCCTAGCCCGTCACCGTCTGATTGCAATGGGTTGTCGACTCCAAGGGGACTTTGTATGCTCTACTCTCTGCCCTACTGCCATCAGCTCGTGCCTCTGGCTGCCGTTCCCTGCTCTGTTCCGTAGGGCAAGAAGGCACAGAGACGGGGGCGGAGGTGGATCCCGGATCTGGCAGTGGCAAGTAAGGGCCTGAGAACAGGAGTGTGGGTGGGAAGAAAGTCAGTGTTCAGGCCAGATGGCCCACACGCCAGCCAGCAGCTCAGATCCTTGCCGGCCTACAGCACATAGACCTTCTTCCCACCGCTCAGCTCTTTGCTACCCGCCTGCTCCCCTGCGTCTTACCCGACTCGGCTGCCGGCCTCTGACAGAGCAGAGGGGCCTGGGGCGAAAGGTCCAGCTCGGGATCGGAGCTCTGTTGCAGGCTGGGCCTCTGGCCAGTTGTTACCAGGACCTCTGTCGTCTTGGGGTGGTCCTGTGTGTCAGGCCCGACTCAGAATTGCAGTGTTGGTAAAATGAGATGAAGGGTGTGAAAGCACCTGGAAAACCAAATGACCTTTACCGTCCGCACCATTCTGCATTTGTAGGGTGATGTTACCCAGTTTCTTGAAATCTTCCTGTCAGGGCTCAACCTCTGGTCAAAACAGAAGGAAGACGTCTTCTAAGCTGGGCCTTAGGGGAAGGGCATGCGTGTTAGAGACACATACGTGCGGCTCTGAGAACATCTGGATGCCCCAAGAGAGAAGCGGCTTTATTGTGCCCATAAAGGCACCGATTCATTAATAAGCTTATTCGGAGCCTACTATGTGTCAGTCACTGTCGTGGGAGCTGGGGATGGGAGAGAGAAAGGGTACATGTGCTACCGCTTCGGAGTCTGACGGTGTCGTGGGGGAGCTCGGCACGTGCACAATTGCAGCGCAGTGGGGGGCATGACCTGACCGAGGGGAGCAGAGGCCCGGTGGCCTCCGAGGACGCCCAGTGCTGGTTCGACAGTGAGCGTTCTGTCTGACTGACTGTCCCGTGCTTCTTCCTTCTCACCCTGAAATCGGATCTGATGTCTTTCCCCCTTGGTCTGTGTGCCAGTGGGTAAAGCAGTAGGAAGTGCCCTGTTCTCTAGCTCTTGGACAAGACCAGGAATAGATTCTTCCTTGGCAGCGGTCCCTGGGAAGAGGGGCGCGTTCGGCTGTCTGAGCATGTGGGGATGTCTCCGTCAGTGCCCATCTGTAGCCCCCATGCCTTCCACCTCCCCTCCCTCCTGCCCACCTACTGGAGGGATGTCCGCAGAGCCCCCAGGTGAGGGTGGGCCTGCCTCCTGTCCAGCCAGAGCAGCCGCAACCTATTTTTTCCTCTCCCTACAGGAAGCTGCACAGTGGGATGAAGACGTACGGGTGTGAACTCTGCGGAAAGCGGTTCCTGGATAGTTTGCGACTAAGAATGCACTTACTGGCTCATTCAGGTAGGCGATGCTGCCCTGACTGGCCCATTTGAGCCCAGGCAACTGCCCCTGCCCTCGCTCAGAGCCCGGATGTCCCCACTGCCAGCTGGGGCTTGTGGTCCACCGTGTTTCGTGGATACTCTCTCCAGGTTCATGGAGCAGAGAGTTCGTCCTAATGGTGTGACCGTCCACACAAACCCGTCCTCGTGCTCTCTTGGGATTCCTAGGGCTTTGTTAGCCCCCAGTGCCCTGTGTGTGATCTCCCTGCCAAAGCACAGGACAATTGCATTCGCACAACAGTTGTGGCATTCGGTTCTCAGTGTCTCATGAATCTGACTGTTGGGGTCATGTTAATACGGGAGCCTTTAATTGAACAGGTTAGGAACACAGAGCTAGTTACCTCGTGCTGTCTTTTGCAAGGTAGTTTTACCCAGTTCCAGGGGGGTTGGCTGTGTGGCTGCGGGGGGTTTTGCCCATGTTTGGGGCAAAGCTGCTCTGTTCCCCGAAGCACGGGAAACGGAGTGGTACCTGGCATGCAGCGTGCCCAGCTCTCCTTGGCGGAGGGAAGGATACACCGGGTCTGATGGTGCTGCTCTGAGGCCAGCGGGGTGTCCGGGTTCAGTTGCAGAGGCCTTCAGACTTCCCTGTCAGGGCCAGTGCTCTCTTCTTCTGATTCCCATGCCTTTCAACCTTAGGGTCACATTTTGGGGGAGAGTTGAGGCCATCTTCTTACTGGCACGTGTGGATGTCTTTGTCCCACACTGCGCCCAGCACTAGTGAAGTGAGCACGGGCTTTGGGGTTAGGCACACGTTCAAATCTCGTCTGTAATACGTGCTTTGTGACCTGGGGTGGATCTGTCCTCTGAACCCCGTTTTGTGCATCTGTAAAGGGCAGGTGTTGCCTAACTTGTGTCCTTTTTTTGAGGAAACCGTGGGACAGAATGTAGGTTAAAAGCATCTGTTGTACATGCCCTGGCATATATGTGGTGTGTCGTAAACGGCGATTTTCCATTTCACCTTCCTTTTCCCCCACATTGCCCCTGGAGCATGTTCCCATCACCTTACCCCAGAAGCTTCTGGTCTGGCTGGCTGTTTGCGGTCTGTCTTCCCGTGGCTCGCACGGTCATGTCAATGCTGCTTGGTGCTTTTTATGCTTCAGTCACCACAGTCTGGCTGCAGAGCCCGTGTGGCTCGGTGCTGCATGGGATGCTCTCTCCCTGGCCCTCACGGCGTCTCCTCAAGTGCCCCAACCCCTTCCAGATCCAGGCACTGTGCCACGCCAGGTGGTGTCTGTCTCAGCGCGCGCTCTCTGTCCGCACATCTTCGTGTGTTCCGTTCTTCTCCCGGGGGGGTCGCCCACCCTCGCCCCTTGTTCCACTGAACCGTCCTCGTCCTGCCCACCCATCCCACATTGGCCTGGAGTCCTCAGTCCATATACCCTTGTGTCCAGCAGCTGCTCGGGACTCACGGACTCCTTTTGTCCTGTTTTTATAAATTGCGCCCTGTATCTTTTCGCTTCCCTTCAGTTTGGTAGGTTGTTTAGGGTTCAGTGTGGGGTTTCAAAGCTGTCTGCCAACCGGCTTGGCCACCCCCCAAGTGCCAAGAGTGTGGGTCTTCTGTTTTATGTGCTTCCTGGTGCGGGCCCCTGTGTGATCTCCAACAGTGAGGTGCTGGACACTTCCACGCGGGTAACACACTTTTCAGCCTGTGGTTGAAGCTTCCTCGCCCACTCCGGAACTTGGCCCAGCGAGCATCCTTCCTCCTTGCCCCTTCCTTGAGTCCAGCACGCTAGCCAGACCCGTCTGTTGGTTTGCTCCCCGTGCATACTGACACAGCTTGCTTTCTGGGCTCCGTGGCTTTGTTCACCCCCTTCCCTCTGCTTGAATAACCCTTCCCCGGCCTTGCCGGATCTTCTGAGGTCCCTTAGCAATGCCATCCTCCGCACTTCCCCACCTTCAGCCAGGAGCAGTCCTGCCTGCTTCTGGGTGTCCGCGTTTCTTTATCTGAAGCTCTCCGGGCACAGTCTTTCTTCTTTGTGCTGTGGTTGTTTAGGGACCTGCCTTATCTCCTCTCCTTGGGAGTCCGGGGTAGAAATTTGGAAACCTACCTCCTGCCCACGTTATCGCGGGCAAAAAACGTAAGCTTTTGGAGCCTCTGTATCCTCATCTGTAAGATGAGAGCGCTTGACTCTACCTTGGAGAAATTGTGAGGCTCACCTCAGACCCTGAGCACTAGGCCTGACCCGTGATAGGCTCTCTGTAAAAGTAGTTTCCCTCTCCCTTCGTTCTTCTGCTGGGCTGTAAGCTACCGGGGATGGGGTGTCCCCGTTATGTACAGCACATTGCTAGGCACGTTATTGGAGTCAGTAGATGGTGGTCAGATGAGTGAGTGTGGCCTGGGAGGGCTAAGACTGTGTCAGGGGAGCTCCAGTCTCCTGCCGGCTCCCTCCTACAAGACGAACGGTTTAGACTGTGACCCAGAGGTTCACTGGGGGGCAGCCGGGAGCCTGCCGACCCGTATTGGCTGAATGTGAGCGAGCTAGTCTCTGCAGCATTGGTGGCTCCAGTGGGAGTGGCAGAGAGGAGAGGCACTGCTTATGCACTTGCTGGTGGGCCCAGAGCCCCCAGTTCAGACAAGATGAGTGACTTTGCACCACCCCCTCCGGAGCCAGCCACCGCCTAGGGATGTGCTCTGCCTGAGATGCCACTTTGGGCTCCCATGGTCTCCTCCGGATGTCCTGGCAGCTTTGGGAGCTGGGTCCTGTCTCCCTAGGCTTTCTTCTCCATTCATATCTTACTCGACACAGAGTCTGATTGTGCAAAATGACTTGTCTCTCTGAAACCCACTTGCCAGTGTCCTTGGAAGAGAGGATTTGGCCGGGGGAGGGGGGGAGGGTCATAGTGCTTTCATTCACCTTTGCAGACAGCTCCTTGCCTGCAAAGGAGCTAGATATTTCTGTTTTCTGCTGCTCCTTTCCGTGTCGTTCTCCCGCGTACGTGTCGCCCCTGCGTTGGGATGTCTTGAAAATAAAATAGCAACACGAGCTGAGAGGGAGGCTGGACCACTTCCTGAATCATTCACGCCCCCTGTGAAACAGTGAAGGCCCCAGAGGAGGGGTGTGGAGGGCCAGGCGGCAGTGCCGGGTCTCCTGTCGGATTCTAGGGGCCAAGGGAAGTGGGGTTTTACACGTTCTGACTCCTCTCTCCATTGCACGATCACAGAACTCTGTTGACGGTTTAGAGGACTCGAGATGTTTCTTGCTGCCCGGCTTTGCAGGCTCCCTGCTGGGAGCCGTCAGCAGGCTCGGGCCCCTGAGCATGTGCTGTGCAGACCCACTTTACAGACCGTCCCCGAGGGTTGGGGCCGCACTGCAGAGCCTAGCAGAACAATAGATGCTCCAGGACCTCGGGGACCATTCCAAGGGGCAGGCCGTGGAGAAGCGAGTCTGGGATCTGGGTGCGGGTCCCGGTGCCCCCGCCTTCCCCTGAATGTGGTTGCTGCCCTCGGACCAGGCACATTCCTGCTGTTTTCTTGTGCTCGGCCGAGCTTGAACGGTGCTCCTCCTGGCTCACTTCCTTGCTGGGCGCGCTGGCTGCCCCCACCCCCTCTTGGCTAGCGTGGCCTGTGTTTGTTATTGTAGTTCTGGCACCCGGCCAGGCCTGGCTGTGAGCCAGCCTTGTGGGTACAGTGGGTACAGTGAGTGCTGAGCCAAGTTTGTCATCATATGCGATTAATTTTTTTTTTTTTTTTCTAATCTGGTAGGGGTGGGGTGAAGGAGGACGCAAGACAGGAGCTGCTCTGATGCTTGAGAACAGGCCGCGCGGATTTCTGCGGAGATGTTATTTATGAAAGAATGAAACGCTCTGGCTTGCTCTTCCTTCTTGTCTCTTGCCCCTTCTCACGTTGTCTTCCTCTCCTCTGCATTTCCCTATCTGAGGAAATCAGCCTGTAGGAGACCGACAACATGAGGTTTTATTTTCAGTGACTAGAATACTAAATTTACACTCCTAAATCAGTTTTCATTGTGTTGAAATCGACAATTTGTTTAATTAGAAGTTTGCCCTGTAGGAGGCCCTTCTTGGAGACACTTCTTTCTTTCTCTTCCCCCCTCTCTCTCTTTCTCTCTCTGTCTTTTTTTTCCTTCCGTTTTTAAGACCCTAAATGGTAGTAGTGAATGTTTAGTTTAATTGAAGTTTTTATTTCTATTTGAGTGCGTTAACTAATCAAGTGTTTATGAGATATACCTGATGATAACGATAAGTTTAAATTAACAAATAACCTAACTCATTAACTAATGAGGATAGATCTGGCCACACCCTGCGTTCCCAGAGGTGCGTTTGGGATGGGGACGGTTTGGGGAAAAAAAACAAGGCCTGGTGGGTGGAGTGACCACCTTGGATGCTTTGCAAAGCTGCTCCTCCTGGGCTCGCTCTGACAGCTCCCTTCCCACCCTTTGCTGCGGGGATCGGCGACCTGCTGTCTCCTTGCCACTCCTTGCTGTCACTGAAGAGGTGATTCCTGGCTGTGAGATGTGCACGCAGAGACCGCAGACCCAGGAGGTGGCTCGGGCTGGTTCTGGGATTTGCTGGTTTAAGGTTTCCCATTAGGTAGGATTTCCCACGGCTTGGCTGCAGTACTGGTGGATTGTAAGTGAGCACACCCAGAACTCCTTGCTCCTGTTTTTGACTTGACTGCAGGCTGTTGAGGGGTTTGCAGGTTTCTGTGGCCTGCCCCTGTCCTGGGAGCGTCATTCGTTTTTGCAGCCAGCGGACATTGACTAAGCACCACTGGAGAGAGCTTTACAGCATCCCTGCCCTCAAGGAGCTTACGCCCAGTAGGAGAGATGTTTGACTGAAATGACCAAAGAAGGTGTTGGACACAAAGAGGGAGAATTCTAGGAGGAACTTGCAGGAGGAGAGTGTCCTTTCCAGAGGGTGGTAGAACTTAAAATGACTGGTGGGAATAATGGAATTTTGAAAGGAACTGGTAGGGGAGACCCAAGCCACCACGATGACATGCAGTGTAGCCGGGATGTACAGGCTGTGTTGGGGTTGGGGGCGGGGTGGGGGGGGGTGGAGAGGGCAGGCTTTGGAAGGGAGGGATGAGGTGAGATTGTGGGGGCCTTGAGTAGCAAAGAAATGTGCACTTTACCTGCAGCACTGGAGAGCCACTGGAAGGTTGAATAAGGGAGTGACACTTTTTTTTTTTTCCTGGAAAGAAAGGACTGTGGGCTTTTTGATGTAGACTAGCCCGGAGTGTAGGATTTATAAGACCCCTTGGAGAAATGGCATGCCTGACAATCTTGGGGTGTGGTTGGAAGGTAGATAGGCCCGTGCCTCTAGTCCCGATTGAGGGTGGCCTTTCTTTGGGAGTCCAGTCCTGCCAGGGATCAGTAGGTCCCCTGTTCTCCATCCTCCTGCCCTTTTCTGGGCACCATGAGCCATGGCTGTTGAGAAATCTCCCCTGATACCAGTCTCGTCCCCATCGTCGGAGCCACTGGGAAGGAATATGGTCTTTGGCTGATGGATTTTCTGATTCCAGCAGCAGCATGGGGGTGGCCAGGGCATATCATCAGGGACCTGGGTCATCCGTCTGACAGAAAAAGGGCTGGAAGGGTTGGGACCAGAAACCAGATTGGTTCTCTCATGCTTTCCCATGTCCTGGTCCAATGGAAGGGGGAAAAAAATTACAGATGTCAAAGACCTGTGGATTGTACTTGTTCCTTTTTTTTTTTTTTCTTTTCGGAACACTGAGCTTTGGGGTTCAGGGTCTTCCCAGAGACAGGGCAAGTGGGGAGGGGGGAGCCTGGCAGCTGGATGGTTCCCTGTGGTGGCAACGTATGGTCCCCAGGCTGAGGATTGGAGAGGCGTCTTAGGGTTTAAAGGTGGCCTCTCAGGACTTGCTTGTCTCTGTCACCTCTCTCTTGCCAGATAGGTATCTGCTAAGAGCAAGAGATTGGGTGTTATCCAGGCAGGTCTGAGCTGTGGTCAGCTCATCCCCTCTCTGCCTGCTCTCAAGTGAATGTCGCGGTCTGTTCGTCAGAGTAGCTTTCTGCCATCGGGGTAAACCAGAAACTTCCTCAGGTCCTGTATCGCCCTCGGCACGCCTTCAGAAGCAGGCACCATGGAGGTTGGGGTTAAGAGCACAGAGAGGGTCAGACAGAAGAGGCTCAGAAGCCCACTGTCTTCCCTTCGGTGGGTGGTGGTGACGGGGTGCAGAATGAGGGGAAGAGGGAAGAAAGCAGCCACTCTCCCTGGCTCTGTCTTGAACACACTGCGCTTCCCCCCCCCCCCCGCTCTGAATTTGGCCTGCTTCCCGAACTTTTTCCCAGAGTGGTGTCGTCACTGGCCTGCCGGCAGGTCTGGATGTTCTGCCAGCATTCCAGAGAGTTTATGATCGCTTGCAGATGTGCCTCCAAGAACACACTGTACCCAAAGCAGAAATTAATGCAGGCTTGACTGCTGTCCAAGCCCATACACGGGAGAGAGGAAAAAGAAAACAAAAACTGTTTAATGCTGTTTATAAATTATACACTGGCTGATGAAAAATACATTTCTTCCCCCCCTCTGCCCCCTTCCTCACCGCCCCCCCCACCCCCGCCCCTTCTCCCTCTTTGCCTCAAGAGCCTTAAACTGAGACCAGAAGAATATGGTTTTGCTTTTTAGCTCCTGTTTTGGCTAGGATCCGAAACCCAGCTGCTGATTCACAGCCAGAGTATTTTTCCCCTTTACCTGATGAAATATACTGATTTTTCCAGCCCAGATGGGGTGCTTTTGGATTTGTTGCCTCTGTTTTTTTTTTTTAACTTTTTTTTTTTTTTTTTTTTTTTCTGGCTAGGGATTTTGTTTACAGCAAATGACAGGTCCTGTAACCGCACTGGGTATGATGCTGGCCCCCGGGGCAGGTAAAGCCCCAGGTCTGTCCACCCTGGTGCTGCGGGGTATGTGTGCTCTGAAGATTGTACGTCAGGCCAGCCGAGCAGAGGAAGTTCGCCAAGTTCAATGCAGGTCATTGTATTAAACAGCGTTCCTCCACTTCTCTTGCCCCCGTGCACCTACAGCCCCTGGGTGAAGAAGGGTTCACATGTTCCTCCCCCCAAATACACACGTCTCTCTCTCCATATGGTGCCTTAGCAGGGGTTTGGGAAGCTCGTTGCCTCTACCCCTCTGGATCCCAGCCTCTCTCCCCCTACGCTCTGGTCCCCCGTCCCAATTTATTCTATAAATTCGCTTCCACATTATGTCTATCCATTTACATGGCTTTTGTGTTTTTTTAATACTGCTAATGTTTATCATTTGCCCAACAGGCTCGACAGATTTTGCTTCCTGTCGAGCACTGAGGCTTTAGAGCCCCCTCGTTGCTAAGTAGCAGTCTCCCTGTACTGTAATGGGCTGATTTTGTATTCCGTTCAGCGCGGTATCTTATTTTTGTATGCAAGACAAAGTGTTTTGATGGGGGACGATTGCGGCAGTGTCTGGAGGCTGTTTGGAGTTTTATGGGCTGTACAGTACACTGTGTGCTCTCCGAACAGAACACAGGCTGTTGAATTTTGGATTGGATTTGTCATTTTTCCCCCCTCAGAGAGGAGCTTGTCAGATAGAACATTACTTTAAGGGTGGAGGAAAGAAAGTAGAAATTATGTAATAACCTTCTCTCTCTTTCTCTGCGTCCCTCCCTCCCTCTCTCTCTCTCTCTCTCTCTCTCTCTCTCTGTGTGTTTATTTCTGATTTTTTCAACCCCAAAGTAGGGTGGTTTCTCCCCCCACGCACCCCCTCCCAACACCGTAAGACTTTGTAGAGCTGGGTGATGATATTCTTATGGGGAAATGAATGCCCCCAGAGACATGGATGCCAGGACATCTGTCTGTCTGCTGTTTATTCTTACATTCTCTCCTTTTCTCTCCCTGGCTCCTTCTGTCCTCCCTAAGTTCTGGGCTGTTTGGCTGGCCCTTGCTTTGGTATGAGGATGAGTAGATCATGGGGTTGTAGGTAGGGTAGGGTGATGGTGTAGGCTCCATCCCAAGGCAATGCCATTTTCCTGGTTCCAGGGCCCTTTCACCTGCCTTTTGCTTCCCAGACGCACCCCCTGCCAGGATTCTGGGGCGGTCGGTCATCCAGGGCTCTTCTCCGTGGCCCTCACATCCCGCCCCCCCAGCTGCTATGCCTGGGCCCAGTTTGCGGGGTTGGGGGATGTCCTTCTTAGCGCCCTCTTCTGGGCTCTCTGTGGTGGCAGGAGGCTATTTTTCAGGGTGGCTCTTCTCTCCTTCCATTATTTCCCCGTCTCCTCTCACACCATCTCTTTGTCTCTGTCCTGGCATCTGCGTCGACCTCAGCCCTGTCCTGATGCTCTTCTGTATGTTCTTTCTCCTTTCTTAGATCTTCATCTGTCTTTGTCTCCGTCCGTCTTGGTTGATCTTCTGTCTCTCTCTCCTACTCCTCAAAGCTTTTTAGCTTGGAAGTTGGACGAGGTTGGGGTGGGGGAACAGAATGGCCCTCTGGCCCAGAAGGCCTGGGGAGGACTCCTGAGTGAGTGCCCAGAGAGTGCTCCCAGAGCCTGGACCCTTGTGTGCTCCTGCCCTTGCCTCTCGGGGACCAGCATGGATCTTCTCTGGCTTTGCTTCTGCTTTTCCTGGGTCCCTGGATGTGTCTTCAACCTGAGCCAAGCACGGACGCATGGATGCACGGGGTTAGGTTTTGCAAGGTCCGTATTGGACTTTGCTGCGGAAAAAGCCCATCTTGCTGCCGCTGTGCTCACCGAGGTCTGTACCAACCACCTGAGTGCAGTGCCCGCTGGGCGCCATGTGGTTTGTGCATCCTCACATGCCCATGACCTGGCATAGTGCCTGGCATATAGAAGCATTTTGATAAGGAATCGTGGAGTAAGTGAATCCCCAGTTACTACAGCGATCGTGTTCCTGGGGCAGACCTAGGTTTGCTGGGGCCTGAGGCTTACACAATTTGGGGAGCCATCTCTCGGGAGAAGATTATGAATTTTAAGTGTTAGAACACTTGCGTCCGGAATGGGCTGGGGCCCTTAGGGAGGGGCCTGTGACTTTTCAGCTTTATTTGAATGTATGTGCTGCTGTAAAGTGAGCACCCAGCTTTATTCACTTCAGGGAGAACTGGCTTCTTTGATCTGCTGTGAGGAGCTGCTGGTGGAGGGTCCCACCGTGGGAGTGAGTGAGTAGCGAGATTCAAAGCTAAGGACAGGATCTGCTCAGTTCTGGGGTCCCCCGAAATGTGGCAGCTGTGGTCACAGGCCTCAGGTTTGCGTTTCACAAGGATGAGACAGCTCCTCCTGCCTTTGGTAAACTGCCTCTGGTCACAGTGGACCCAGAAGCTTCTTTGTATTTCACGCTCTCTTCTCCCTGAGGCTGGTTGGTGGGGACAGACACTGTGTCCCACTCACCCAGTGCCACCAGGGAGATCAGTACGCATGGTAGTATCCTGGCCTCCAAGCCAACCTTCAGTGACTGTCCGTGAAATGACATGACAACAGCCCTTTTCCTCGGTGCCTGGTCTGCTTCGGTGTCTGCCTTTGGTTCTGCTGGGCAGAGCACTGGTTCTCTTATGGGTGTGTGTGTGTGTGTGTGTGTGTGTGTGTTGTTTGTCTTGGAAGGGGTCATGAGGGTGATGGGCCCTGGAGGTGATGGCAAGTGTACATAAAGGTCTGGGAGTCCATTCGTTGGAACTTCCAGACACCCCAGTTAATTATGGCCCTGGAGAAAGCATAGTTGGTCGGTTCTTTGGGAAGAACACTATTTACTCCATGGAGGCTATGCAAAAGCTACAGTTAGGTTCCCAGAAATGAGGGGCAGCTGTGTGTGTGTGTGTGTGTGTGTGTGTGTGTGTGTGTGTGTGTGTGCGCGCATGCGTCCATGTGCATGTATGAGAAAAAAAGAGATGGAGAAGAAACGTTTACATGAAATACTCAAAATTGTTCCTTTGCTGTAATGGCCCCGCACAGACCATTACCTTGCAGATTTAAAAACTAAATGAGCTCATCATATCTAGTGACTTCCACCGACATTCATGCTTGATTGCAAAGCCTGCGTTACCTTTGAATTTCAACTTCATTGTTTGTTATGAATTCCTGAATGTGGGCGGTGTGTTTCCCCCTCTTGGATTCAACCAGGAGCATGATTTGATTTTGTGTTGTGGATGCGGGAATGTTTCTTAACAGGACCCCACTGAAGAACCTTTTCATTAAAAAAAAAAAAAAGCCTCGTGACCTCTAGGGCTGAATCTGGAGTTTCTGAGGAATCCAGTGTGCTGAGGCGGGACGTGGGTTGACTTTGGAGGGGGCTGACGTTTTGCATTTTTTAATCTAATAATTTGAGTTTCATGTGAATGATTCTGCGTGCCGTGCGATACTCTGCATTTTCTTAACTGTCTCTTCCACTTTGGGTAAAGGAAAGGAGGGAAGAAGTACCAGCAGCAGCATTCTGTGGGCAGAGGAAGAAAACAAGAGAATGGGGCAGAGAACGGGCTAAATTTAAAATTGTAATTGGCTGACTTCCACTGGCTTGCGGGTGTTTTAATGACTCATAATAACTTCATTTAAAACCAGCTGAGCAGAAAATAGATTGGAGAGGAGCCTCGGGCCATTATGGATTTGTTTTTTTTGACAAGCTCGGTTTTGAGCAGCCAGGAAGGCTCTCAGAGAGGGCTTGGCTGTGTTCTCTCTCTCTCTCTCTCTCTCTCTCTCTCTCTCTCTCTCTCTCTCTCTCTCTCTCCCTGTCTCTGTCTCTCTCTCTCTCTCCCCCTCTCTCTCCCTCTCTCTCCCTCTCTCTGGGCTGGTGGTCTGCCCAGGAGAGATTGTATAGAAACCAGGGCTGTTTTTTTTTCACCCCCCACTTTTTTTTTTAAACTGATTAAAAATAGATGCCTTGAGGTATTATTTTAGCATCAGTAGGATTTTTTTTTTTTTTACTTTTGATGTGGTAAATGGAACATAAATAAAATTGTTTTTGAAATTACTGAATTAATTAGGTAGTAAAGCAACTACAATGCATAAATTTCTTTGCTGGTCTCCCTGATCCATATTTGGGGGGGGGGCATCCCCCTCTTTTCCCCCATCCCCTCCTTCTCTCCCCCCCCA